>NC_092732.1:3095334-3112583 GCF_047496885.1 Scyliorhinus torazame
CCTGCCTCTCCGATCCGGCCACGTAGGACGCCTGCCTCTCCGATCCGGCCGCGTAGGACGCCTGCCTCTCCGATCCGGCTGCGTAGGACCCCTGCCTCTCCGATCCGGCCACGTAGGACCCCTGCCTCTCCGATCCGGCTGCGTAGGACCCCTGCCTCTCCGATCCGGCCGCGTAGGACCCCTGCCTCTCCGATCCGGCCGTGTAGGACCCCTGCCTCTCCGATCCGGCTGCGTAGGACCCCTGCCTCTCCGATCCGGCCGTGTAGGACCCCTGCCTCTCCGATCCGGCCACGTAGGACGCCTGCCTCTCCGATCCGGCTGCGTAGGACCCCTGCCTCTCCAATCCGGCCACGTAGGACGCCTGCCTCTCCGATCCGGCCGCGTAGGACCCCTGCCTCTCCGATCCGGCTGCGTAGGACCCCTGCCTCTCCGATCCGACCGCGTAGGACCCCTGCCTCTCCGATCCGACCGCGTAGGACCCCTGCCTCTCCGATCCGGCCGCGTACAAAGAACAAAGAAATGTACAGCGCAGGAACAGGCCCTTCGGCCCTCCAAGCCTGTGCCGACCATACTGCCCGACTAAACTACAATCTTCTACACTTCCTGGGTCCGTATCCTTCTATTCCCATCCTATTCATATATTTGTCAAGATGCCCCTTAAATGTCCCTATCGTCCCTGCTTCCACTACCTCCTCCGGTAGTGAGTTCCAGGCACCCACTACCCTCTGCGTAAAAAACTTGCCTCGTACATCTACTCTAAACCTTGCCCCTCTCACCTTAAACCTATGCCCCCTAGTAATTGACCCCTCTACCCTGGGGAAAAGCCTCTGACTATCCACTCTGTCTATGCCCTTCATAATTTTGTATACCTCTATCAGGTCGCCCCTCAACCTCCTTCGTTCCAGTGAGAACAAACCGAGTTTATTCAATCGCTCCTCATAGCTTATGCCCTCCATACCAGGCAACATTCTGGTAAATCTCTTCTGCACCCTCTCTAAAGCCTCCACATCCTTCTGGTAATGTGGCGACCAGAATTGAACACTATACTCCAAGTGTGGCCTGACTAATGTTCTATACAGCTGCAACATGACTTGCCAATTCTTATACTCAATGCCCCGGCCAATGAAGGCAAGCATGCCGTATGCCTTCTTGACTACCTTCTCCATCTGTGTTGCCCCTTTCAATGACCTGTGGACCTGTACTCCTAGATCTCTTTGACTTTCAATACTCTTGAGGGTTCTACCATTCACTGTATATTCCCTACCTGCATTAGACCTTCCAAAATGCATTACCTCACATTTGTCCTGATTAAACTCCATCTGCCATCTCTCCGCCCAAGTCTCCAAACAATCTAAATCCTGCTGTATCCTCAGACAGTCCTCATCGCTATCCGCAATTCCACCAACCTTTGTGTCGTCTGCAAACTTACTAATCAGACCAGTTACATTTTCCTCCAAATCATTTATATATACTACAAAGAGCAAAGGTCCCAGCACTGATCCCTGTGGAACACCACTGGTCACAGCCCTCCAATTAGAAAAGCATCCCTCCATTGCTACCCTCTGCCTTCTATGGCCTAGCCAGTTCTGTATCCACCTTGCCAGCTCACCCCTGATCCCGTGTGACTTCACCTTTTGTACTAGTCTACCATGAGGGACCTTGTCAAAGGCCTTACTGAAGTCCATATAGACAACATCTACTGCCCTACCTGCATCAATCATCTTAGTGACCTCCTCGAAAAACTCTATCAAGTTAGTGAGACACAACCTCCCCTTCACAAAACCGTGCTGCCTCTCACTAATACGTCCATTTGCTTCCAAATGGGAGTAGATCCTGTCTCGAAGAATTCTCTCCAGTAATTTCCCTACCACTGAAGTAAGGCTCACCGGCCTGTAGTTCCCGGGATTATCCTTGCTACCCTTCTTAAACAGAGGAACAACATTGGCTATTCTCCAGTCCTCTGGGACATCCCCTGAAGACAGCGAGGATCCAAAGATTTCTGTCAAGGCCTCAGCAATTTCCTCTCCAGCCTCCTTCAGTATTCTGGGGTAGATCCCATCAGGCCCTGGGGACTTATCTACCTTAATATTTTTTAAGACACCCAACACCTCGTCTTTTTGGATCATAATGTGACCCAGGCTATCTACACCCCCTTCTCCAGACTCAACATCTACCAATTCCTTCTCTTTGGAGAATACTGATGCAAAGTATTCATTTAGTACCTCGCCCATTTCCTCTGGCTCCACACATAGATTCCCTTGCCTATCCTTCAGTGGGCCAACCCTTTCCCTGGCTACCCTCTTGCTTTTTATGTACATGTAAAAAGCCTTAGGATTTTCCTTAACCCTATTTGCCAATGACTTTTCGTGACCCCTTCTAGCCCTCCTGACTCCTTGCTTAAGTTCCTTCCTACTTTCCTTATACTCCATACAGGCTTCGTCTGTTCCCAGCCTTCTAGCCCTGACAATTGCCTCCTTTTTCTTTTTGACGAGGCCTACAATATCACTCGTCATCCAAGGTTCCCGAAAATTGCCGTATTTATCTTTCTTCCTCACAGGAACATGCCGGTCCTGTATTCCTTTCAACTGACACTTGAAAGCCTCCCACATGTCAGATGTTGATTTGCCCTCAAACATCTGCCCCCAATCTAGGTTCTTCAGTTCCCGCCTAATATTGTTATAATTAGCCTTCCCCCAATTTAGTACATTCATCCTCGGACCACTCTTATCCTTGTCCACCAGTACTTTAAAACTTACTGAATTGTGGTCACTGTTACCGAAATGCTCCCCTACTGAAACATCTACCACCTGGCCGGGCTCATTCCCCAATACCAGGTCCAGTACCGCCCCTTCCCTCGTTGGACTGTTTACATATTGTTTTAAGAAGCCCTCCTGGATGCTCCTTACAAACTCCGCCCCGTCTAAGCCCCTGGCACTAAGTGAGTCCCAGTCAATATTGGGGAAGTTGAAGTCTCCCATCACCACAACCCTGTTGTTTTTACTCTTTTCCAAAATCTGTCTACCTATCTGCTCCTCTATCTCCCGCTGGCTGTTGGGAGGCCTGTAGTATACCCCCAACATTGTGACTGCACCCTTCTTATTCCTGATCTCTACCCATATAGCCTCACTGCCCTCTGAGGTGTCCTCTCGCAGTATAGCTGTGATATTCTCCCGAACAAGTAGCGCAACTCCGCCTCCCCTTTTACATCCCCCTCTATCCCGCCTGAAACATCTAAATCCTGGAACGTTTAGCTGCCAATCCTGCCCTTCCCTCAACCAGGTCTCTGTAATGGCAACAACATCATCGTTCCAAGTAGTAATCCAAGCTCTAAGTTCATCTGCCTTACCCGTAATGCTCCTTGCATTAAAACATATGCACTTCAGGCCACCAGACCCGCTGTGTTCAGCAACTTCTCCCCGTCTGCTCTGCCTCAGAGCCACACTGTCCCTATTCCCTAGTTCTCCCTCAATGCTCTCACCTTCTGACCTATTGCTCCCGTGCCCACCCCCTGCCATACTAGTTTAACCCCTCCCGTTGGACCGCTGCCTCTCCGATCCGGCCGCGTATGACCCCTGCCTCTCCGATCCGGCCGTGTAGAACCCCTGCCTCTCCGATCCGGCCGCGTAGGACCCCTGCCTCTCCGATCCGGCCGCGTAGGACCCCTGCCTCTCCGATCCGGCCGCGTAGGACCCCTGCCTCTCCGATCCGGCCGCGTAGGACCCCTGCCTCTCCGATCCGGCCGCGTAGGACCCCTGCCTCTCCGATCCGGCCGCGTAGGACCCCTGCCTCTCCGATCCGGCCGCCTGAAACTGGGTATAGTGGCTAGTCGCGTTTTCGTGCAGGACACAGGCTTCGATTGCGGAGGCTAGGGTGAGGCCTTTTATTTTTAAGAGCTGCTGGCGTAGGGTGCCCGATGTGACCCCAAAAACGATCTGGTCCCGAATCATGGAATCGGAGGTGGTGTCGTAACCGCAGGACTGCGCGAGGATACGGAGCTGCGTAAGGAATGACTGAAAGGGCTCATCCTTACCCTGCAGGCGCTGCTGGAAGAGATACCTCTCGTCCATTTTGTAATCGGGAAGTGGCCATCCCAGATGGCTACATACCCTCCTTGTGATCCTTCATGCGAAGCATGAAGGATCACATTACCGCGTCGTCTTCGTTCTCTGACCAAGCGGGACACCCGTAAGCAGTTCACGGGCTCTACACTGCCCTATCCTATGAAACGCAATTTTTTACCTAAAATCATTTCACATACATACATCGGTATAAAACTCTACGGGGCGCTATGACATTCAGGCATGCATTACAAAATTAAAAAACTGGAACCTCTAACTATCCTCAATAAACTATGCTCACTCAAACAATCAAAAATAATCGACAGCACGTTAAATGTACAAACAGCAGCAGCAGAAGTTTCTCTGGCCTGGCAGTCAGGCACAGAGGTTTACATTTCTTTATTAAACAAAACACACATAAAAGAAAACGGATGCACTTTCATTCACTCGAGGGGTTGGGGGGTTTGGTGAAGTCTGAAAATCGGGGACCTAAACGTGTATACCGGGGTGCGAGAGCGGGAGGCTCCCCTCCGCCATTTTCTGAGTCGAAGTGTCTGCACGACATTGCAGAGTATCGCCAGTACTAAGAGTGCTTCTACGACGTAAAATAGTGAATACCAGGTGATAGACTTGTCACACCAGTCGGGGTGACGGTAACTGTCTCGGGGGTAACTATCTCGGGGTACAGTGTATGGCAGGAGTGGGAATCATTCACGGCCTGTGTGGTAGGGGTCAGGGGGGGTAGCGTCCGCGTGCAACTGAAGGGATCCCGCTAAGATCCAGGTGAAAAACTATGAAGGTCGTCTTCACCTTTCGATCTTTCTGTCTGCTTCTTCTTCCTCTGGGGTTCCTGAGGTTCCGGAGTATTCTGGACACAAGCATCTTGCTTAAGATCTCGTATGTCTGTCTGTCTGCCCTTTGTTGCCAATTACCCATTATAATTGGTCACCATCTGTGACTCCTTCATTTTTTTTTTAAACCAAATCTTTGGACAAGACATCCGAGAAAAATACTGACACAGTGCGAGCCGTCTCGCAGCCTGTGCGATCTGCCATCCTAGTGTTTGAGGATGTAAACAGCATACGGAAGCAACCTCAGGGTCGCCAGAGGCGAACAAAAGAATTTTCAACGTACCGAGCAAAAATGGGGTGCGTATGGGCGGGTAAGAAATGGGTGGAATCCCCGGGTAGGATGGTGATCAGTGCTGTTTGTGCTCTACCCGAGCGTAGCTGACCAGAGGGGTGTCCTCAGGCAGGGCGGGGACCAGTGCCGTTTCTCCATTGCCTGAGCGACCGGCAAGAACGGGTAAGAATGTGGTCGTCGTGGGGGCTGCCTCTCGTGATCGAATCAGGAGAGCAGCTGTGAGTGGTGTCTGCCGACAAACTAGTTCCTCTGAACTGTTGTGTGTCGACAAACTTGTTCCATTAACAGCCATTGGGCGTCAAAAGGGTGGTGGCGTGGGGCCATGAAAGCTTTTAAATTCACAAACAACATTTAACATGTACATTAAACGAACAAACATACAACAAACAAGGTGCAGGTTCCATCAGAAAGGTCACCGTATCTCTCCATCGGTTCCTTTTTCCCATCATGTGGACTCCTCATTGCTCAATAGCGAACAGGGTCGCAAAGGGATTCGTTTGGTGGGAGTCAGACTCTATGTCATCATCTTCCCCCGGCTGCCATACTCTTGACTGCCGTTTGGGATAGGTGATCTTGTATACCGAGGGGCTCACTTTGTCCGAAAGGGAGTACGGTCCGGAAGATTTGGGGGAAAGGAATGAACTGGGGTTGTAAAGGGAAAGCATCACTTGCTGCCCTACTCCAAACTCGGTGGCGTGTACCGTTTTATCGAAACAAGCCTTGCTTTGTTTCCTCCTGGTCCCAAGTCTCACAGCTGCTGCGAGCTGGACTGCCTTTATATTCTCAATAAGCTGCTGTACAGCGTTTTCCTGCGTGAGGGCTGTGACTGCGGAGCTCGCCAAATCATCCTAATAAATACTCTGACATGACGCCCCATGAGAGGGACAGAGGGGGGTGTATCCTGTGGACATGGATACCGTGTTTCGTAGGAACATTAAAGCACATGGGAGAATTGTTCTGTTGCACCATTTTCCTGAGAGTGGTTTTTAGAGTTCTGTTCATCCTCTCTACACTGCCGCTTGACTGGGGGTGGTAGGCTGTGTGAAACTTCTGCCTAATTCCGAAAATTGTGAGGACATTCTTCACTACTCGTCCTGTAAAATGGGAGCCTTGATCGGACTCTATACTGCGTGGGAGGCCCCATCTTGTGAAGATGTGCTGGGTTAGGATTTTAGCTGTTGTCTCGGCCGTATTCGTCCTGGATGGAAAAGTTTCCACCCATTTTGTGAAGGTGTCGATGACCACCAACACATACTTAGAACTCCTACCCCTCTGCAGAAATGGTTTTATGTAATCTGTGCAAATTCGTCCAGGGGCCATTAACAGGGTGTGACTAATTATTCCGTATTTCCTGTCCTTCGCTGTCTCTAAGATATGGCGGAGTAATGGGGCTGAGGGTAGGGGTTTACCGTCCGCGGAAACAAATCCTCTTGTTTCCCACAGGGGTAGGAATTCCGTTAAACGATTGCAGACATATAAACTGTCCGAATATATGTCTGCTGGGGTCGGAAATGAGTCTGGGTGGTCTACAATGTACGCTATGGCTGCCAGCTCTGCTGCCTGCGAGCCTAAGTGTCCTGGCAACTTTAATGAAATCTCATCTAGGGTGTGTCCCTGCGCGTCCTCTACATAAATACTGCAACCGGTGATTCTCTTTCCATTCAAAACTGTGGAGGAGCCAGCCACATTTTCAGGGGTGCGCACGTGTCTGTGGGCTGGGGTCTCTGGGGTGTACTACCTGTTTTCCTGGGGGGTGTTTTGGGAATAAATGGGCCTGTGTTGTGTTGTGTTGTGTTGTGATGATCTCACATTCGTGAGGGGTGCCTGCGTACTGCAAATTATCGGCAAGGAATGTGTGGGTCTTGGTTCTCTTTACCGTGAGGTCCCGTCCCTGGAAAAGAAGCACAGATTTGGCTGACTGTGACATCTCTAAGTCGGCCGTCTAACAATAGCTGTGTCGGGTGTGTTCTGTGAGGATGGTGAGGGGTCAAGTCCTGTAATGTAGGCGAAGTATTGTACTGCCCAAAAAACTCCGAGCAGGTGCCTATCACAGGCAGAAAATCCTTGCTCTACGGGGTCTAACACGCGTGAGGCGTATGCTATGGGGCGTAACTGGTCGTGGCGTTCCTGGAGGAGCACGGCTGAAAGGGTTCGGTCGGTGCTTGCTACCTCGATAGCGTACGGGGAAAGTGGATCTGGGACCTGTAGTGCGGGGGCTGTGCTGAGTGCTCTTTTTAAAGCATCCACGGCATCTGTATGCTGTGGAAGCCATTCCCAAGGTGCCTGCTTCTTGAGAAGGTCGGATAGGGGCGCTGCTTTAGTGGCAAAACCGTCAATCTGGTTTCGGCAGTAACCAGCTAGTCCTAAAAATGACCGGAGGGCTGAGGCATTGTGGGGAAGGAGCAATTTGACGATCGAGTCAATTCTCTTGTGCTCGATCTCTCGTTTACCGTGAGTGATCACTGTTCCCAAGTAAATCACCTTTTCCTGCAAAAATCTGGGCCTTCTTGGGGTTGACTTTACAACCAATTTCCTTTCGGAGTGCTAGGAGCTCGGTGAGAAGCAAAATGTGCTCTCCCTTTGTGTCTGTCTGTAGTAACAAGTCGTCTACGTACTGGACCAGACAGTCGGGGCGGGAAAGTTTTGCTAATCCATTTGCCAGCTGTCGGTGGAAAATGGAGGGGGAGTTGTGGAAGGCACGTCCACGTGTATTGTTGTCCCTGGAATGTAAAGGCGAATTTGTGCTGGCACGCTTTAGCCAATGGAATGGACCAAAAGCCATTACTAATGTCCAAAACCGAAAACATTTTTGACTGGAGTCCCTGTTTGAGCATGGTCTCGGGACTCGTGGCTACGGTGGGGGCTGCTGCTGGGGTTACTTTGTTCAGTTCCCGGAAATCAATGGTCAGTCACCGTGATCCACCCGGTTTCCTGGGGGGCCAAATCGGTGTGTTGTTTGTGGAGGCTACTGATCTGAGTACGCCTTGATCCAACAAACTCTCTATTACTTTGGAGATTTCTCCCTCTGCTTCTTGGGGAAAACCATACTGCTTTTGGGGTCTGGGGTCGGGACCTGTAATGTTCACTAAGCCAGCGATCTTGCCACAGTCGTGCTTGTGCTGGGCAAATGCTGCTTTGTGTCGCTGCAGGACTCCCCTAACCTGTTTGCTTTGACTAATGGCTCGAGGGTCAAACCAGAAGTCTCCTACTGCGCTAATTCTGTTTTCATAGTCTCCAACTGTGAGCGTGGCGGGGGCTCGTGCTGCCTTTGAAAATGAAATGAAATGAAAATCGCTTATTGTCACAGGTAAGCTTCAAATGAAGTTACTGTGAAAAACCCCTAGTCGCCACATTCCGGCGCCTGTTCAGGGAGGCTGGTACACATTCTCCATACACATTTATTAACTGGATCAAAAGAGAGGTTGCGGGAGCACATAAAATCGATTCCTAGGATGTGTTGAGCTGTCTGGGGTAGATCGACCAAAACTACGGGGTGTTTAGTTGCAATGTTCCCTATTTGTATCGCTACAGGGGCTGTGATGTGTCCTTGTTGTAAATGACCTGTAAAACCGCTGAGTGTGATGGTGTCTGTTGTGGGCCACGTGTCTCGCTGGAACATCGTGGAGGAATTGAGTGTGGTGCGGGACCTTCCTGTGTCCCAAAGAAATTCTACGGGGTGTCCCCGGACTTTGCCTGCTACTACCGGTCTACCGGACTTGTCCCAAAGGGTGTCGCAGACCCAAGTTGGGGAGCCCGAACACCGTCAGTCGGTGCCGTTCATGTCTATGTTCTCTGAACGGGCGCTAACGCTATGGATTGGCTTTGCCCTATTCTTGTTTAGGGTGCCTGTCTGTTGGCTTCTCTGCTGCTTTTGGGGCACGTTGCACTCTCGTGCGTAGTGTCCTAATTGTCCACAGTTGTAGCATTCCTGGGATTTGGGTTGCGGTGGGCTGTTCCTGCCCTCATTTACCCATGCGGGGTTCTGGTGCGTCCTAACTGGATGCATGTCTGCCTGCTCTTCATCTGGTTTTGCAAATGCGGTTTTGCCTTGGACGGATTGTTCCCAAGAGCGGGACAATCTTTTCAAAACCCATTTCTCGTTGTGGGCCTAGTCTGGGGGGGTCATAATTTGCGCAAGCTCTCTGTCCTGCCTCTGTCGCATGAGAGACTAGGATTCGAGTCCATTTGGCCATATTATCCACGGATAAATGGGCTCGGGCTAACTCTCCAAATACCGCTGTGAAATGTAACCACAAACGTCCAGCAAACGCTGTGGGCTGCTCGGTTTTCTTTTGCCTCCACTTATTTAGGCCTTCTACGGGGTCTCCTCTGTTATAGCCGATCGCATCAAGGATCGCTGTGTGCATCTCTTGGAGTGTGCCTCCTCCTACATTCTGTGGGTCGGGCAGGGCTGCTACGACTGGAGGGTCGAGGCTTAAAACTGTGAGCTTCACTTGCTCCTTTTCGTCCAGGCCGTACATGGTAGCCTACTGTTTAACTCCAGCGAAAAACTGGTGGGTCTGATGTGGGAAGGAACGGTGTCATTTTTCCACACGCGTCCCGTAATTGGTCACGGTTAACGGGGTTGTGTAAAGGAAGTCTGCTTCTCCTTCTCCTGCGGCCCTGCGGTGTGTGGTTACAGGGTTCATGGGGGGGTGTTCTGCCTGTTCAGTCGGGGGTTGGGGCGCTTTCCTTTTCTGGGGTTTTCCTGCGTACATGTCCCATTTATGGGCAGTCTCGTTCAATTCCTGCCAGTCGGGGCGGTTTTCCTGGTCTAACTGGGGTCCAAACGTACTTTGAAACCCATTAAATCATTGCACTGTTGCTGCAATTGCTCTACCTGTTGCTCGGTTTCTTGTCTTACCAAGACCGCACGTTGCGTGTCCTGGTAGGCCTTATCATATTGGGTCTGAAAACTACTCAAATGGGCGAGACAGGACTGGTGTGCCCTCTTGGCATCATCCACCTCTCTGTCCCTTGCTGCTAACTGTTCTCTTAACTCCTTATTCTACTTCTCAAATTCGCTCACGCCTACCTCACTGGTTCTGTCTCTCTCCTCTATCTCTCTACGGAGCGTCCTAACAACCTCCTCTGTGCCTCGCAATTGTGCCAAACAGGACACGATTGCCATCGGCTTGCGAGCTTTCCCTAAGCTCTTCTTGTGGATCTCTGACAGGTTCTCCCACCAAGTATGCCCTATACTCCCGGGTCCTGTTTCCTCATTATCACAGAATTCGCTCCAAAGGGGCCATCCTTTCCCTTTGAGCTATTTTCTGATTTCCTCTTCCCATACACTGTCCTACTCTACTGGTCACTGCGACCTCGAATTCCTGGAGGTTCATAAGGCATTCCATTGCCTTCATTGCCATTTTCGCGATCTAGGATCTCTACTGAATTTGGAACAGGGGGTGATAAAGTGGTGATGTAAACACGGGTACGGCTGATGCTAATTTCCGGCCTACAAAACTCCCAACAGTTTTACGCAACAAAATCTCTCAGGTTTACCTTATATCCCTGTTAGTAAACATGCATTAACACACTTCCGAATCTCAGAGGTTTGATCAGTATTGTTCTTACACTTGTGGTTTTTCTGTTTCCAATTGGATTCCAATTCAAATTTGGGTTCTCTCGGAGTGACTGGGCCACTTCTAGGTCGAGTCCCGTCAGAGGTCGCCAGTAAATGTTGCTCAATGTTTATTTCTTTGGTTGGCTCTGACTATGGCGGTCAATATGGTCGCCTTCCTTATTTCTAATTACGTTTGCTCCAGAGTCGCCAGGTATTTTCGATACCGCCACAATGTTCAAAACCGAATACTGATCAAATACTCGATACACCAGTTAGTTAGTTCAAAGTCAATGCTTATTTATTTACACACACAGTTAAATCTACTCATGCACGAAAACTCTACAGACTAAACTATCACTACTGCTAAAGCCTACACTTACCTTCGGGCACCCACTCAGTCAGAGGAACAATGGTCGTTATTCGGTTCTGAGGCTGCTGGGGTCGAACTGGTACAGGGGAACAGCTAAGGTCGCCTGTCTAGTAGCCTGCGTTGACCTTGGACTTACTTGCTTCTGGTGCAGCTGGTCATGTCTCTCCTCGGTGAGAGCCGGGTCCAAGAGAACAACTCTCTCTTGGGAACTCCTTCTTATCCCAAAGGGGCTTCGCGGTCTTTTGGGCGGGCCTTGAACTTGGCCCCAATTAATTGGGACGTTTCTCGATCGTTCCTATTGATTTCAATAAAGGGGTGGGTGCCCTGATTGCTGGGCGTGTCCTAGGTGGCCGTTGGCCAGCTTTGTTTCGGTTTATTCTGGCGCCGGGGTGTCTGCCTTAGTATCGGTTACTCAAAAGTTACTCTTTTGTACCCGGAGATGGGCCATCAATATGCTAAGGGGGCTACAGTTATGGTCTTATTTGGGAGCTGCGGCTCCCAGAGACAGACAAGCTCTGAACCTGCTTGTTTTCTCTGCATTGTCCATTTTCCCAGCAATCTTTGCAAAGTGTCCATTTTGTAATCGGGAAGTGGCCGTCCCAGGTGGCTACAGCTGGAGGAGGTTACAGAGATAGGGAGGGGGTGTAGGGGCTGGAGGAGGTTACAGAGATAGGGAGGGGGTGTAGGGGCTGGAGGAGGTTACAGCGATAGGGAGGGGGTGTAGGGGCTGGAGGAGGTTACAGAGATAGGGAGGGGGTGTAGGGGCTGGAGGAGGTTACAGAGATAGGGAGGGGGTGTAGGGGCTGGAGGAGGTTACAGAGATACGGAGGGGGTGTAGGGGCTGGAGGAGGTTACAGCGATAGGGAGGGGGTGTAGGGGCTGGAGGAGGTTACAGAGATAGGGAGGGGGTGTAGGGGCTGGAGGAGGTTACAGCGATAGGGAGGGGGTGTAGGGGCTGGAGGAGGTTACAGAGATAGGGAGGGGGTGTAGGGGCTGGAGGAGGTTACAGAGATAGGGAGGGGGTGTAGGGGCTGGAGGAGGTTACAGAGATAGGGAGGGGGTGTAGGGGCTGGAGGAGGTTACAGAGATAGGGAGGGGGTGTAGGGGCTGGAGGAGGTTACAGAGATAGGGAGGGGGTGTAGGGGCTGGAGGAGGTGACAGAGATAGGGAGGTGGTGTAGGGGCTGGAGGAGGTTACAGAGATAGGGAGGGGGTGTGGGGGGTGGAGTAGGTTACAGAGATAGGGAGGGGGTGTAGGGGCTGGAGGAGGTGACAGAGATAGGGAGGGGGTGTAGGGGCTGGAGGAGGTTACAGAGATAGGGAGGGGGTGTAGGGGCTGGAGGAGGTTACAGAGATAGGGAGGGGGTGTGGGGGGTGGAGGAGGTTACAGAGATAGGGAGGGGGTGTAGGGGCTGGAGGAGGTTACAGAGATAGGGAGGGGGTGTAAGGGCTGGAGGAGGTTACAGAGATAGGGAGGGGAGTGTAGGGGCTGGAGGAGGTTACAGAGATAGGGAGGGGGTGTAGGGGCTGGAGGAGGTGACAGAGATAAGGAGGGGGTGTAGGGGCTGGAGGAGGTTACAGAGATAGGGAGGGGGTGTCGGGGCTGGAGGAGGTTACAGGGATAGGGAGGGGATGTAGGGGCTGGAGGAGGTTACAGAGTTGGGGAGGGGGTGTAGGGGCTGGAGGAGGTGACAGAGATAGGGAGGTGGTGTAGGGGCTGGAGGAGGTTACAGAGATAGGGAGGGGGTGTAGGGGCTGGAGGAGGTTACAGAGATAGGGAGGGGGTGTAGGGGCTGGAGGAGGTTACAGAGATAGGGAGGGGGTGTAAGGGCTGGAGGAGGTTACAGAGATAGGGAGGGGAGTGTACGGGCTGGAGGAGGTTACAGAGATAGGGAGGGGGTGTAGGGGCTGGAGGAGGTGACAGAGATAGGGAGGTGGTGTAGGGGCTGGAGGAGGTGACAGAGATAAGGAGGGGGTGTAGGGGCTGGAGGAGGTGACAGAGATAGGGAGGGGTGTCGGGGCTGGAGGAGGTTACAGAGATAGGGAGGGGGTGTAAGGGCTGGAGGAGGTTACAGAGATAGGGAGGGGTGTAGGGGCTGGAGGAGGTTACAGAGATAGGGAGGGGTGTCGGGGCTGGAGGAGGTTACAGGGATAGGGAGGGGGTGTAGGGGCTGGAGGAGGTTACAGAGTTGGGGAGGGGTTGTAGGGGCTGGAGGAGGTGACAGAGATAGGGAGGTGGTGTAGGGGCTGGAGGAGGTTACAGAGATAGGGAGGGGGTGTGGGGGGTGGAGGAGGTTACAGAGATAGGGAGGGGGTGTAGGGGCTGGAGGAGGTGACAGAGATAGGGAGGGGGTGTAGGGGCTGGAGGAGGTTACAGAGATAGGGAGGGGGTGTAGGGGCTGGAGGAGGTTACAGAGATAGGGAGGGGGTGTAAGGGCTGGAGGAGGTTACAGAGATAGGGAGGGGAGTGTAGGGGCTGGAGGAGGTTACAGAGATAGGGAGGGGGTGTAGGGGCTGGAGGAGGTGACAGAGATAGGGAGGTGGTGTAGGGGCTGGAGGAGGTGACAGAGATAAGGAGGGGGTGTAGGGGCTGGAGGAGGTTACAGAGATAGGGAGGGGGTGTCGGGGCTGGAGGAGGTTACAGAGATAGGGAGGGGGTGTAAGGGCTGGAGGAGGTTACAGAGATAGGGAGCGGAGTGTAGGGGCTGGAGGAGGTTACAGAGATAGGGAGGGGGTGTAGGGGCTGGAGGAGGTTACAGAGGTAGGGAGGGGGTGTAGGGGCTGGAGGAGGTTACAGAGATAGGGAGGGAGTGTAGGGGCTGGAGGAGGTTACAGAGATAGGGAGGGGGTGTAGGGGCTAGAGGAGGTTACAGAGATAGGGAGGGGGTGTGGGGGGTGGAGGAGGGGGAGGGAAGGGGGGAGGGAGAGGAGGGAAGGGGGGAGGGGGGAGGGGGAGGGAGAGGGGAGGGAGAGGGGATGGGGAGAGGGGAGGGAGGGGGGATGGGGAGAGGGGAGGGAGGGGGGATGGGGGATGGGGAGGGAGGGGGGATGGGGGATGGGGAGAGGGGAGGGAGGGGGGATGGGGAGAGGGGGAGGGAGGGGGGATGGGGAGAGGGGAGGGAGGGGGGATGGGGAGAGGGGAGGGAGGGGGGATGGGGAGAGGGGAGGGAGGGGGGATGGGGAGAGGGGAGGGAGGGGGATGGGGAGAGGGGAGGGAGGGGGGATGGGGAGAGGGGAGGGAGGGGGGATGGGGAGAGGGGAGGGAGGGGGGATGGGGAGAGGGGAGGGAGGGGGGATGGGGAGAGGGGAGGGAGGGGGGATGGGGAGAGGGGAGGGAGGGGGGGATGGGGAGAGGGGAGGGAGGGGGATGGGGAGAGAGGGGGGAGGGGGGGAGGGAAGGGGGAGGGGGAGGGAAGGGGGAGGGGGAGGGAGGGGGGATGGGGAGAGAGGGGGGAGGGGGGGAGGGAAGGGGGAGGGGGAGGGAAGGGGAGGGGGAGGGAAGGGGGAGGGGGAGGGAGAGGGGAGGGGGAGGGAGGGGGGGAGGGGGGATGGGGAGGGAGGGAGGGGGGATGGGGAGAGGGAGGGGGGGAGGAGGGAGAGGGGAGAGGGAGGGGGGGAGGAGGGAGAGGGGAGGGGGAGGGGGAGGGAGAGGGGAGGGGGAGGGAGGGGGGATGGGGAGAGGGGAGGGAGGGGGATGGGGAGAGGGGAGGGAGGGGGATGGGGAGGGAGGGGGGATGGGGAGGGAGGGGGGATGGGGAGAGGGAGGGGGGGATGGGGGGATGGGGAGAGGGAGGGGGGGGAGGAGGGAGAGGGGAGAGGGAGGGGGGGAGGAGGGAGGGGGGAGGGGGAGAGGGGAGGGGGGAGAGGAGAGGAGGGGGAGGAGGGGGAGGAGGGGAGGGGGGAGAGAGAGGGGGGAGAGGGGAGGGGGATAGGGGGAGGGAGAGAGTGGGGAGGGGAGGGAGGGAGAGGGAGAGGGGGAGGGAGAGAGGGAGAGTGGGGAGGGGAGGGAGGGAGAGGGAGATGAGGGAGGGAGAGGGGGATGAGGGGGAGGGAAGGGGGAGAGGGGGAGGGAGGGGGAGGGAAGGGGGGAAGGGGGGTGGGGGAGGGGGAGAGGGAGGGGGAGGGGGAGAGGGGAGAGGGGGAAGGGGAGAGGGGAGAGGGGGAGGGGGGAGAGTGGAGGGGGAGAGAGAGGGGGAGGGGGAGAGGGGAGAGGGGGAGGGGGAGAGGGAGAGGGGGAAGGGGAGAGGGGAGAGGGGGAGGGGGGAGAGTGGAGGGGGAGGGGGAGAGGGGGAAGGGGAGAGGGGAGGGGAGGGGGGATGGGGAGAGGGAGGGAGGGGGGGATGGGGAGAGGGGAGGGAGGGGGATGGGGAGAGGGGAGGGAGGGGGGATGGGAGAGAGGGGGGAGGGGGGGAGGGAAGGGGGAGGGAAGGGGGAGGGGGAGGGAAGGGGGAGGGGGAGGAGAGGGGAGGGGGAGGGAGGGGGAATGGGGAGAGGGGAGGGAGGGGGATGGGGAGGGAGGGAGGGGGGATGGGGAGAGGGAGGGGGGGATGGGGAGAGGGAGGGGGGGAGGAGGGAGAGGGGAGAGGGAGGGGGGGGGAGGAGGGAGAGGGGAGGGGGAGGGGGGAGGGGGAGGGAGAGGGGAGGGGGAGGGAGGGGGGATGGGGAGAGGGGAGGGAGGGGGATGGGGAGGGAGGGGGGATGGGGAGAGGGAGGGGGGGATGGGGAGAGGGAGGGGGGGGAGGAGGGAGAGGGGAGAGGGAGGGGAGGAGGGAGAGGGGAGGGGGAGAGGGGAGGGGGGAGAGGAGAGGAGGGGGAGGAGGGGGAGGAGGGGAGGGGAGAGAGAGGGGGGGAGAGGGGAGGGGGATAGGGGGAGGGAGAGAGGGAGAGTGGGGAGGGGAGGGAGGGAGAGGGAGAGAGGGAGAGTGGGGAGGGGAGGGAGGGAGAGGGAGATGAGGGAGGGAGAGGGGGAGGGAAGGGGGAGAGGGGGAGGGAAGGGGAGAGGGGGAGGGGGAGGGGAAGGGGGGAAGGGGGGGGGAGGGGAGGGGGAGAGGGAGGGGAGAGAGAGGGGAGAGGGGAGAGGGAGAGGGGGAGGGGGAGAGGAGAGGGGAGGGAGAGTGAGGGGGAGAGAGAGGGGGAGGGGGAGGGGGAGAGAGAGGGGGAGGGAGAGGGGAGAGGGGGAGGGGGGAGAGTGGAGGGGGAGAGAGAGGGGGAGGGGAGGGGAGGGGAGAGGGGGAGGAGGGGAGGGGGAGAGGGGGAAGGGAGGGGGAGAGGGGGAGGGGGGAGGGAGGGGGAGAGTGGAGGGGAGGGGGAGAGGGGAGAGGGGGAAGGGGAGAGGGGAGAGGGGGAGGGAGGAGAGTGGAGGGGGAGAGTGAGGGGAGAGGGGAGGGGGAGAGGGGAGAGGGGGAGGGGAGGGGAGGGAGGGGAGGAGGAGGGAGAGGGGAGGGGAGGGAGAGGGGGAGGGGGAGGGAGAGGGGGAGGGGGAGGAAGGGGAGGGAGGAGGGGGGAGGGGAGGGGAGAGGAGGGGAGGGGGAGGGAGAGGGGAGGGGAGGGGGAGGGAGGGGGAGGGAGAGGGGTGGAGGGAAGGGGAGAGTGGAGGGGGGAGAGGAGGGGGGGAGGAGGGAGAGGGGAGGAGGGGAGAGGGAAGGGGGGGAGGAGGAGAGAGGGGAGGGGGGAGAGGAGAGGGGGGAGGAGGGAGAGGGGGAGAGGGGGGAGGGAGGAGGGAGGGGGAGGAGGGAGAGGGGGAGAGGGGGATGGAGAGGAGGGAGGGGGGAGAGGGAGAGGGGAGAGGGGAGGGGGAGAGGGGGGAGGAGAGGGGGGAGGGAGAGGGGGGAGGGAGAGGGGGGAGGGGGAGGGAGAGGGGGAGGAGGAGAGAGGGAGGGGGAGAGGAGTGAGAGGGGAGGGAGAGGGGGGAGGGGGAGGGGGAGAGGGGGGAGGAGGAGGGAGAGGGGGAGAGGAGGGGGGAGGGAGAGGGCGAGGGGAGGGGGAGAGGAGGGGGAGAGGGAGAGGGAGGAGGGAGGGGGAGGGAGAGGGGAGGGAGGGGGGAGGGGGAGAGGGAGGGGGAGGGAGAGGGGAGGGGAGAGGGAGAGGGGGGAGGGAGGGGAGGGGATGGGAGG
>NC_092732.1:3112683-3115183 GCF_047496885.1 Scyliorhinus torazame
CCCCTCCCCCTCCCCTCCTCCCCCCTCCCCCTCCCCTCCTCCCCCCCTCCCCTCCCCCCCCTCCCCCCCTCCCCTCCCCCCCCCTCCCCCTCCCCTCCTCCCCCCCTCCCCTCCCCTCCCCCCCCCCCTCCCCCCTCCCCCCTCCCCCCCCTCCCCCCCTCCCTCCCCTCCCCCCCCTCCCCCCTCCCCTCCCCCCCCTCCCCCCCTCCCCCTCCTCCCCCCTCCCCCCTCCTCCCCCCCCTCCCCCCCTCCCCCTCCTCCCCCCCTCCCCCCTCCTCCCCCCTCCCCCCCCTCCTCCCCCCCTCCTCCCCCCTCCCCCCCCCCTCCCCCCTCCCCCCCCTCCTCCCCCTCCCCCCCTCCTCCCCCCCTCCCCCCCTCCCCCCCTCCCCCCTCCCCTCCCCCCCTCCCCCTCCCCTCCCCCCTCCCCTCCCCCCCCTCCCCCCCTCCTCCCCCCCCTCCCCCCTCCCCCCCCCTCCCCCCGTTCCTCCCTCTCACTCCCCATGGTAAGTTGTCCCCTCGGGCGTTAGATGCTGCATTTTGTGTTGTGTAAGTTTGAGGAGGTACGTTGTGTGTTTGTGTATCACCTGCGGGGTTACATGGAACGCACAGTGCAGGAGGAGGTCATCGGGTCTCCTCACTTCCACCCAATCCCCGTAACCCTATAACCCCTCCTCACATCTTTGGACACTAAGGGACAATTTAGCACGGCCAATCCACCTAACCTGCACATCTTTGGACACTAAGGGACAATTTAACACGGCCAATCCACCTAACTTGCACATCTTTGGACACTAAGGGACAATTTAACATGGCCAATCCACCTAACCTGTACATCTTTGGACACTAAGGGACAATTTATCATGGCCAATCCACCCAACCTGTACATCTTTGGACACTAAGGGACAATTTAGCACGGCCAATCCACCTAACTTGCACATCTTTGGACACTAAGGGACAATTTAGCACGGCCAATCCACCTAACCTGTACATCTTTGGACACTAAGGGACAATTTAGCACAGCCAATCCACCTAACCTGTACATCTTTGGACACTAAGGGACAGTTTATCATGGCCAATCCACCCAACCTGTACATCTTTGGACACTAAGGGACAATTTAACACGGCCAATCCACCCAACCTGTACATCTTTGGACACTAAGGGACAATTTAACACGGCCAATCCACCTAACCTGCACATCTTTGGACACTAAGGGACAGTTTAGCACGGCCAATCCACCTAACCTGCACATCTTTGGACACTAAGGGACAATTTAGCACGGCCAATCCACCCAACCTGTACATCTTTGAACACTAAGGGACAATTTAGCACGGCCAATCCACCTAACCTGTACATCTTTGGACACTAAGGGACAATTTATCATGGCCAATCCACCCAACCTGTACATCTTTGGACACTAAGGGACAATTTAACACGGCCAATCCACCTAACCTGCACATCTTTGGACACTAAGGGACAGTTTAGCACGGCCAATCCACCTAACCTGCACATCTTTGGACACTAAGGGACAATTTAGCACGGCCAATCCACCCAACCTGTACATCTTTGAACACTAAGGGACAATTTAGCACGGCCAATCCACCCAACCTGTACATCTTTGGACACTAAGGGACAATTTAGCACGGCCAATCCACCTAACCTGTACATCTTTGGACACTAAGGGACAATTTATCATGGCCAATCCACCTAACCCGCACATCTTTGGACTGTGGGAGGAAACCGGAGCACCCGGAGGAAACCCACGCAGACACGGGGAGAACGTGCAGACTCCGCACAGACAGTGACCCAAGCCGGGAATCGAACCTGGGACCATGGGGCTGTGAAGCCACAGTGCTAACCGCTGTGCTATCGTGCTGCCCACGATTGTCGGTGGTGTTCCCGTCTCTGGAGTGAGTTCTGTTAGAGTGAGCGTCACTCAGCCAAACTTGGCCTGTTCCCAGCGCCACATCGTGCTTATGTTGGCAGCAGCTTTGTTTATCCCAAGGCTGCTGCACAGGAACCTTGACTCTGCGAAGTTTCAGCCGGGATCCGCTGAATTTAATTTGGGCAGAGGTTGGGTCGTGTCCCACGTTGATTCACAGATTGAAGGAGGCACAGAAACAAACCCCAGTGACCAAGATCAGAGTTCGAGTTCCTCGACTTACCTCACACTGCAGAGCAACACCAACATCAAACACACATATATACACACACACAACACACACACACACACATATACACACATATACACACACACATATACACACACACAACACACACACACATGTACACACATATACACACACACATATACACACAACACACAAAAATATACACACACACACATATACACACAAATATACACACAACACGCATATACACACACACAACACACTTATACACACACACATATACACACAACACACACACACATATACACACACACATATACACACACACATATACACACACACAACACACACACACATATACACACACATA
>NC_092732.1:3132683-3135183 GCF_047496885.1 Scyliorhinus torazame
CTCACAAACACTCTCACACACTCTCTCTTACAAACACTCACACACTCTCTTTCACACACACTCCCTCTCACACACTCTCACAAACACTCTCACACTCCCTCTCTCACACTCTCTCTCTCACGCACATTCTACCTCAGACACTCTCTCACACTCTCTCCCTCTCACTCTCTCTCTCACACTCTCTCACACACACACACACTTTCTCACAAACACACTCTCTCTCACACACACTCTCTCTCACACACACTCTCTCACACATGCACTCTCTGACACACACTCTCTCTCACACACTCTCTCTCACGCACTCTCTCTTACACACTCTCTCTTACACACTCTCTCACAAACACTCACACATTATCTCTCACACACTCTCTCACACACACTCTCTCACACAAACACTCACACACACTCTCTCTTACACACTCTCTCACACACACTCTCTGTCCCTCACACACACTCTCACAAACACTCACACACACTCTCTCACACACACTCTCTCACACTCTCTCATCTCGCACACTCATTCACACACACTCTCTCACACACACTCACTCACACACACTTTCTCTCATGGACACACTCTCACACACACACTCTCACACACACTCTCCCACACACTCTCACTCACACTCTCTCACAAACATTCTCACACACACTCTCTGTCCCTCACACACTCTCTCACAAACACTCACACACACTCTCTCACACACACTCTCTCACACACTCTCTCTCTCTCACACACTCTCTCACACACACTCTCACACACACTCTCTGTCCCTCACACTCTCTCACATACTCTTGCTCACACACTCTCACACACACTCTCACACACACTCTCTCACACACACTCTCTCACACCCATACTCTCTCTCACACACTCGCTCTCACACTCTCTCTCTCACTCTCTCTCTCTCACTCTCTCGCTCACACACTCTCTCTCACACACACTCTCACACACACTCTCTCACACACACTCTCACACACACACTCTCTCTCACACACTCTCTCTCACACTCTCACTCTCTCGCACACTCTCTCTCTCACACACATTCTCCCTCAGACACTCTCTCTTCTCTCACACCCTCTCTCTCACGCACACTCTCTCTCTCGCACACTCTCTCTCTCGCACACTCTCGCTCACACACTCTCTCTCACACTCTCTCTCTCACACTCTCTCACTCTCTCTCACACTATCGCTCACACACTCTCGCTCACACACTCTCGCTCACACACTCTCTCTCACACACACTCTCTCACACACACTCTCACACACACACTCTCTCTCACACACTCTCTCTCACACTCTCTCTCTCACACACACTCTCTCACACACTCTCTCTTACACACTCTCTCTTACACACTCTCTCTCACAAACACTCACACATTATCTCTCACACACTCTCTCACTCACACTCCCTCTCACACACACTCTCACACTCTTTCTCTCTCACACATTCTACCTCAGACACTCTCTCCCTCTCACTCTCTCTCACACAAACACTCACACACACTCTCTCTTACACACTCTCTCACACACACTCTCTGTCCCTCACACACACTCTCACAAACACTCACACACACTCTCTCACACACACTCTCTCACACTCTCTCATCTCGCACACTCATTCACACACACTCTCTCACACACACTCACTCACACACACTTTCTCTCACGGACACACTCTCACACACACACTCTCACACACACTCTCCCACACACTCTCACTCACACTCTCTCACAAACATTCTCACACACACTCTCTGTCCCTCACACACTCTCTCACAAACACTCACACACACTCTCTCACACACACTCTCTCACACACTCTCTCTCTCACACACTCTCTCACACACACTCTCACACACACTCTCTGTCCCTCACACTCTCTCACATACTCTTGCTCACACACTCTCACACACACTCTCACACACACTCTCTCACACACACTCTCTCACACCCATACTCTCTCTCACACACTCGCTCTCACACTCTCTCTCTCACTCTCTCTCTCTCACTCTCTCGCTCACACACTCTCTCTCACACACACTCTCACACACACTCTCTCACACACACTCTCACACACACACTCTCTCTCACACACTCTCTCTCACACTCTCTCTCTCTCTCACACACACACTCTCACACACTCTCTCTCTCACACTCTCTCTCTCACACACTCCCTCACACACTCTCTCTTACACACTCTCTCTTACACACTCTCTCTCACAAACACTCACACATTATCTCTCACACACTCTCTCACTCACACTCTCTCACAAACACTCTCACACACTCTCTCTTACAAACACTCACACACTCTCTTTCACAAACACTCCCTCTCACACACTCTCACAAACACTCTCACACTCCCTCTCTCACACTCTCTCTCTCACGCACATTCTACCTCAGACACTCTCTCACACTCTCTCCCTCTCACTCTCTCTCTCACACTCTCTCACACACACACACTTTCTCACAAACACACTCTCTCTCACACAC
>NC_092732.1:3150066-3360367 GCF_047496885.1 Scyliorhinus torazame
CACTGGGGTACAGTCTCCCCCTCCTCTCCTGAAGTGCTGACTCTCACTGGGGTACAGACTCCCCCATCTCTCCTGAAGGTGCTGACTCTCACTGGGGTACAGGGTCCCCCTCCTCTCCTGAAGGTGCTGACTCTCACTGGGGTACAGTCTCCCTCCTCCCTGAAGGTGCTGACTCTCACTGGGGTACAGGTCCCCCTCCTCTCCTGAAGGTGCTGACTCTCACTGGGGTACAGACTCCCCCTCCTCTCCTGAAGGTGCTGACTCTCACTGGGGTACAGGGGTCCCCCTCCTCTCCTGAAGGTGCTGACTCTCACTGGGGTACAGGGTCCCCCTCCTCTCCTGAAGGTGCTGACTCTCACTGGGGTACAGACTCCCTCCTCCTCTCCTGAAGGTGCTGTCCTCTCACTGGGGTACAGACTCCCCCTCCTCTCCTGAAGGTGCTGACTCTCACTGGGGTACAGACTCCCTCCTCCTCTCCTGAAGGTGCTGTCTCTCACTGGGGTACAGACTCCCCCTCCTCTCCTGAAGGTGCTGACTCTCACTGGGGTACAGACTCCCCCTCCTCTCCTGAAGGTGCTGACTCTCACTGGGTACAGACTCCCCCTCCGCTCCTGAAGGTGCTGACTCACACTGGGGTACAGAGTCCCCCCTCCTCTCCTGAAGGTGCTGACTCTCACTGGGGTACAGACCCCCTCCTCTCCTGAAGGTGCTCACTCTCACTGGGGTACAGACCCCCTCCTCTCCTGAAGGTGCTGACTCTCACTGGGGTACAGAGTCCCCCTCCTCTCCTGAAGGTGCTGACTCTCACTGGGGTACAGACTCCCCCATCTCTCCTGAAGGTGCTGACTCTCACAGGGGTACAGAGTCCCCCTCCTCTCCTGAAGGTGCTGACTCACTGGGGTACAGACCCCCTCCTCTCCTGAAGGTGCTGACTCTCACTGGGGTCCAGACTCCCCCTCCTCTCCTGAAGGTGCTGACTCTCACTGGGGTACAGACTCCCCCGCCTCTCCTGAAGGTGCTGGCTCTGACTTGTACACGCACAGACACACACACAGACACACACACAGACACACACACAGACACACACACAGACACACACACAGACACACACACAGACACACACACAGACACACACACACACACAGTATTAGGGAGATCAGTGTGCGACAGGCGACCGCCCACCACAATGGACACGACCCCCTTGCCCGGCCCCACACGGTGACAGAGGGAAACCTGCACACCGCCCCCCAGTAAAGAACTGAGTTTGCGTTTGGCCGGACAGCAGCTGGTTGTCTGGGGGAGGGGGGAGCATCTGTACCGCCCCCTACCCCCACCCCCGGGCTGCGATGAGGTGGGCGGTGGTCACCCCCATTCCTGGGGTGCCCTGCTAGTCTGCGCCACAGAGCGCCCCAACCCAGCGCCCAGGGTGTCTCCCCACCCCCCTTTCACCTCCCCCCACCCGGGGGGGGGGGTCACCGTCAGAGCGTACGTCCTCCCTCGCCCACCCGGACCGGCCCCCAGGCAGGGAGGCTGCCCCGGTGGGAGCGAGAAGGGGAGCAGGATGGGGGGGGGGGGGGGGGGGGGGGGGGGGAGGGTGGGAGAGCACGGAACGGGACGCTTCCTCCCAATCCCATCCAGCAGGGGGCGAGGACAGGAGCGGGCCGCTCAGGGTCAGGCCGATCGCTGGAGGGTGGGAGTACAACGCGGACTCCCCACCCTCCCGCCCGCTCCCTCCGGGTGAGGGAGGGGGGGGGGCTACCAGTGTCGAGAGTCAACCAGCTCCGGCCGCAGGCTCAGTTTCTTCAGGGTCTCGTAGCCCACCACGATACAGAGAGCAGACGGGGTCGAAGACAGGACCCGGGCGGACAGCCCCTTGCTCAGGCCCCAGGCCCCCTCCTCGTGCATCAGCTGCCTGAAGGTCTGGGCCATCGAACGGCAGCCCTCCACCTGGAACCAGAGAGAGAGAGAGAGATTGGTTAGGAGCCGTCCCAGGGATCCTCCATACCCGCTGGGGCAACGGGAATGGTCATTTCATCGCCTGTAATTCACCGTTTACCAGGATGTTGCCTGGTATGGAGGGCATGAGGAGAGGTTGGATAAACTCGGTTTGTTCTCACTGGAACGAAGGAGGTTGAGGGGAGAATTGATAGAGGTCTACAAAATTATGAGGGGCATAGACAGAGTGGATAGTCAGAGGCTTTTCCCCAGGGTAGAGGGGTCAATTACTAGGGGCATAGGTTTAAGGTGAGAGGGGCAAGGTTTAGAGTAGATGTACGAGGCAAGTTTTTTACGCAGAGGGTAGTGGGTGCCTGGAACTCACTACCGGAGGAGGTAGTGGAAGCAGGGACGAAAGGGACATTTAAGGGGCATCTTGACAAATACATGAATAGGATGGGAATAGAGGGATACGGACCCTCGGACCTGGTATGGTAACTGCTTGCCCCAAGACCGCAAGAAACTTCAGAGAGTCGTGAACACCGCCCAGTCCATCACACAAGCCCCCCTCCCATCCATTGACTCCATCTACACCCTGTCATAATATCCGCTCGTGTATATAATGAGATGCAGACAGGCAGTGATTGACACACAGGATAACCAATGAACACACACGACACATAACAACCAATCACCAGACAGGACACCGCCACTATAAAGCACACAGGGCAGGAAGACTCTCCCTCTACAGGACACAGCTACTGAGATAGTCAGAGTGCACAAGGCAGCGAGCACTATCACCATGAGGTAGAGAGTTAGTCTGGTCAGGCCAGTAGGAGATTATCGGTCAGATTGATCGAGTGTCAACTCACAGCAGACTGTGTACAGCAATCAGGAAGTTCAGTAAAACAGAGTTGGACCCTCTCCTGTGTCGGAAGCCGGTTTCTAGTTTCACTGCATCCACTTGCAGTCAACGTTGAACCAACTCACTGAACACATCTACCCCTCCCGCTGCCTGGGGAAAGCGGGCAGCATAATCAAAGACCCCTCCCACCCGGCCTACTCACTCCTCCATCGGGCAGGAGATACAGAAGTCTGAGAACACGCACGGACAGACTCAAAAACAGCGCAGAGGAGGTTTACAAGAACATTGCCAGGGCTGGAGAATAGTAGCTACGAGGAGAGACTGGGTAGGTTGGGGTTATTTTCCCTGGGGCAGAGAAGGCCGAGGGGCGACTTAGTTGAGGCGGACAGAACGATGAGGGGGAGGGATGGAGTGGACAGGGCAAAATTGCTTCCCTAGCTGGAGGACTCCAGAACCAGGGGACATTGATTCAGGATAAGTGGCGGAAGGTGTAGAGGGGGGGACGTCCGGAGGCGGTGATGGGGTGGAGAGGCCGCTCCTTTGGTAGCTCCCGCTCGTGGTGGGCTTTGGGGACCTTTCCCCCCCCCCCCGGTTTACGGTGGATTTGACCGGTAGAATTGGAGGTTGGCGAAGAGAAGAGGTCTGCCCCACCAGTTTATGGAGTGGTGGAGCAGAAGTGGTCTGCAAAGGAGAGATTGTTCGAGAAGGAAGACAGTGGAGGCAGCAGCACAGGAAGGCATGGCGGAGGCTCAGGGACTGACATTCCCGGCCCAGTGGTCAACAGAGCAACTGGTGAACTCCCTCCAGGAGAGCTTTACGAAGCAGAGGCAAGAGAACCTGGGCCCGATTAAGACAGGGATTAGAGTGACAGAGATAAAGAGAGTGCATGAGAGAGACAGTGATAGAGAGGCAGAGAGTGATAGAGAGAAAGAGATAGAGACAGAGACTGAGAGAGAACATAGAACAGTACAGCGCAGAACAGGCCCTTCGGCCCTCGATGTTGTGCCGAGCATTGTCCGAAACCAAGATCGAGCTATCCCACTCCCTGTCATTCTGGTGCGATCCATGTGCCTGTCCAATAACCGCTTGAAAGTTCCCAAAGTGTCCGACTCCACTATCACAGCAGGCAGTCCATTCCACACCCGAACCACTCTCTGAGTAAAGAACCTACCTCGCACATCCCTCCTATATCTCCCACCCTGAATCTTACAGTTGTGCCCCCTTGTAACAGCTACATCCACCCGAGGAAATAGTCTCTGAACGTCCGCTCTATCTATCCCCCTCATTATCTTATAAACCTCTATTAAGTCGCCTCTCACCCTCCTCCACTCCAAAGAGAAAAGCCCTAGCTCCCTCAACCTTTCCTCATAAGACCTATCCTGCAAACCAGGCAGCATCCTGGTAAATCTCCTTTGCACCCTTTCCAATGCTTCCACATCCTTCCTGTAGTGAGGAGACCAGAACTGCAAACACTACTCCAAATGTGGTCTCACCAGGGTCATGCATAGTTGCAACATAACCCCGCGGCTCTTGAACTCAAACCCCCTGTTAATAAACGCTAACACACTATAAACCTTCTTCACGGCTCTATCCAGTGAAGTGGCAACCTTCAGAGATCTGTGGACATGAACCCCGAGATCTCTCTGTTCCTCCACATTCCTCAGAACCCTGCCGTTAACCCTGTAATCCGCATTCAAATTTGTCCAACCAAAATGAATCACCTCGCACTTATCAGGGTTAAACTCCATCTGCCACTTCTCAGCCCAGCTCTGTATCCTATCAATGTCTCTTTGCAGCCGACAGCAGCCCCCCACCTCATCCACTGCTCCACCAATCCTGGTGTCATCAGCAAATTTACTGACCCACCCTTCAGCCCCCTCCTCCAAGTTGTTGATAAAAATCACCAATCGCAGAGGACCCAGATTGACGGGACGGAGCAAAGGTTGGGAGCCCAGGGGACCGGCGATGCAGGAGAGGCGGTGGCTGTGCACGATGATCAGCGAACCGCGATGGCGACGGAGATGGAGCCGATGCAGAATCACCAGAACAGGCTGGAAGAGAAGGTGGAGGATCTGGAGGACAGGTCGCTCAGGCAGAGCCTGAGGATCGTGGGTCTCCTGGAGGGCAGCGAGGGATCGGACGCAAGGGCGTACGTGGCGGCTATGTTCAAGAGGCTGCTCGGGGAAGGTGCATTTAAATCGGCCCTTGGAGGTTGTCAGGCCGCACAGAGCGCTCGCGAGGAAGCGGCGGATGAATGAGCCGCCGAGGGCGATGGTGGCGTGATTGCACCGGTCCCTGGATAAGGAACAGATCTTGAGATGGGCGAACCCCGGCGGGCCCGACACCCCGAATATGGCCTCCCGAGGGCCCGGGTCCAGTTTCACCTGCACCACTTTAGAAATGACCCTAAACACCTCCTTCCAGTAATCCTCCAGCTCTGGACAGGACCAAAACACATGAACGTGATTAGCGGGGCCCCCCCCCCCCCTCGCAACGTTCTCACACATCGTCTACTCCTTCAAAGAATCGGCTCATCCTCGCCCTCGTGAGGTGCGCTCCGTATACCACCTTTAGATGTATCAGCCCCAACCTCGCGCACGAGGTGGAGGCGTTCACTCTCCGGAGCACCTCACACCAGACCCCCTCCTCCATACCCTCTCCCAACTCTTCCTCCCACTTTGCTTTGATCCCTTCCAGTGGTGCCTTATCCTCTTCCAGAATAGCTCCGCAAACCGCCGATACTACCCCCTTCTCCAGTCCCCCTGTCGTCAGCACCTCCTCCAGCAATGTGGAGACCGGGAAGCTCTGTATCTCCTTTCTGGTAAAGTCTCAAACCTGCATGTATCTAAATATTTCCCCCTGCTCCAGGCCACACTTCGCTTCCAGCTCCCTCAATCCTGCAAACCGACCCCGAAGAAACAAACCTTTTAGTGTCTTAATCCCCTTCTCCTCCCATTTCCGAAAATTTCCATCCCACTTCCCTGGCTCAAATCTGTGGTTCCCCGAATCGGCATTTCCCTTGACCCTGCCCCCAGCCCGAAGTGTTGGCGAAACTGCCTCCAGATTCTCAATGAGGCTATTATTACCGGACTCCCTGAGTATTTCCCCGGGCCATCGGGAGCGGCGCCGTTGCTAGCGCCTTCAGCCCCGACCCCCTGCACAAACTCTCCTCGATTCTGATCCACTGGGAATCAACCCCTCTGACCCAGCTCCGCACCTTCTCCACATTCGCCGCCCAGTACAACAGGTTCGGGAGACCCAAACCCCCTGCCTGCCTTCCCCTCTGTAGCAGCGCCTTTCTCACTCTGGCCACCTTCCCTCCCCACATGAACGACGCAACCCTTCCCTCAATCTCCCTGAAAAAAGCCTTTAGCAGGAAAATCGGCAGGTATTGAAAAATAAACAGGAATCACGGCAACACGTTCATTTTAACCGCCTGTACCCGACCTGCCAGTGACAGAGGGGGACCATCCCACCTTGCCAGGTCGGCTTTCACTCTCCCCACCAAACTAGAAATGTTGTACCTGCGGAGCCCCCCCACTCCCGGGCAACCTGCACCCCCAGGTACCTAAAATGAGTCCCTGCTCTACGGAATGGCAGCCCCCCCACCCCCGGCCAAGACACCACAAAATACTCACTCTTGTCTAGATTTAATTTGTACTCCGAGAAAGACCCAAACACTCGAAGCAGCTCCAATATTCCCCCTATCGACACACCCGGTTCCGACACGTACAACAAGTCATCGGTATATAAGGACACCCTGTGCTCTATCCAGCTCCCCCCCCCCCGCCGCCGCACTATTCCTTTCCATACCCCCAAACTTCTTGTGAATGGAGTGTTTAAGGGGGTTTCTAGCCGGCTATATGATCGGCGCCCCCAGATGGGGCGGAGGGTTCAGGCAGTTCTTGGAGGGTTTGGAGCTTCCGAAGGAGGAGGAAGGGTTAGTGGAGGGGTTGGGAGCCCCGATCGGGATTGGAGAAGTAGTGGAGGGATTTGAGGCCATGCAGTCGGGTAAGGCCCCAGGACCGGATGGATACCAAGTGGGGTTTTCTGGGCTGCTGGGCACTCTGCTGGTGAGCGCATTTAATGAGGCTCGGGAGCGAGGAGCTCTTGCCCCAACCGTGTTGCAGGCTTCAATATCATTGATCCTGAAGCGGGAGGGCCCAGAGCAATGTGGGTCATACTCCCTGCTGAATGTCGTTGCCCAATTGCACAGGCCCCAATCCTGGCCTCCAGGAGAGAGGATTGTGTTCCGGGGGTGATAGGGGAAGACCAGACGGGGTTGGTCAAGGGGAGGTGGTTAACAGCCAACGTTAGAAGGCCCCTGAATGTGATCATGATGTCCATCCGAGGGGAGGGAGGTGGAGATGGTGGTCGCCATGGACGCGGAGAAGGCCTTTGACCGGGGGCGGAGTGGAACTGTCTGTGGGAGGTCTTGGGATGGGTAGGGTTTGGGCAGGGCATTGTCGACTGTACCAGGCGCTGGTGGCGAGAGTGAGGACGAACCGGGTGAGTTCGGACTATTTTAGACTGAGCCGGGGGACAAGGCTAGGGTGTCCCCTCTCCCCCACTATTCTTTGCCTTCACTATGGAGCCATTGGCAATGGGGCTGGGAGCGTCAAAGGACTGGAAGGGGCTAGCCCGGGTGGGAAGGGCGGTGGACACGGGGTCTCGCGACAGGCAGACGGCCTGCTGCTATATATTTCCGACCCGTTGGGGGGGGGAATGGGGGGTTTATGCGGATCTGAGAGCCATGTGGCCGTTACTCAGGGTAGAAATTGAACATGGGTAAGAGCGAGATGTTTACGATCCAGGAAAGGGGGCGGGAGAGGAGGCTGGGGGAGTTGCCGTTGAAAGTGCGGGAGGGAGCTTCTGTCACCCGGGTATTGAGGTGGCACAGGGACGGGAGCAGCGACATGAATTAAACCTGGCCCGGTTGGTTGAACAAATGAAGGGTGACTTCCGGAGGTGGGACGGGCTCCCGTTGTCACTGGCGGGGAGGGTCCCGCCCGGGAAGGTCCCGGCCCTCCAGTGATTTCACTTTGTTTTCCAGTGTCTCCCTATTTTTATGCCAAAGGCCTTTTCGAAGCGGGTGAATGCGGTGATCTCTGGCTTTCTGTGGGAGGGTCAAACCTCGTGAGTGCGGAAAGTGTGGAGGCACGAGGGGGGGGGGGGTGGCACTGCCGAACGTGAGTAACTGCGACTGGGCGGCGAATGTGGCCACGATTAGGAAGTGGGTGATGGGGGAGGGGTCGGTGTGGGAGCGGGTGGAGGTGGCGTCAGGTAAGGGCACAAGTTTGGGGGCATTGGTAACGGCTCCTCTGCCGATCTCGCCGGCCCGGTACGCCACAGGCCCCCGGCGGGGGCTCTGAGAGTCTGGGGGGCAGTGGCGGACAGGTGGGAGCGTCGGCGTGGGCCCCAATTTGTAACGATCGCCGGTTTGTCCCGGGGGGGAGGCTGGATGGGGGGGGGGGGGGGTTTCGGAGGTGGCAGAGGGCAGGGATTGAGAGGCCGGGGGGGGGGGGGGGGGGGGGGATCCGTGTATCGATGGGAGCGTCCCCCGTTTGGAGGATCTGGAAGTGGAGTTTGAATTGCCGGGAGGGAGTGGGTTCCGATGTCTGCCAGTGAGGGAATTCTGTGCCAAGGCAGGTTTTTACCTGTCCGCTTCTACCGCCACAGGGGATGCAGGACACGGTAGTTTCGACAACGGGGGTGGGGGAGGGGAAGGTATCGGAAATTTTTTAAAGAGCTTATGGAGTTGGGGGGGGGGGGGGGGGGGGGGGACCCAGATAGGGGGGACAAAACGTAAATGGGAAGATGGGCTGGGAGGGGAGGTCGAGGCGGGCCTGTGGGAGGAGGCTCTGAGCAGAGTCAACACATCCCCATCATGGGCCAGGCTCAGCCTGGGACAATTCAAGGCGGTTCACCGGGCACACATGACGGTGGCTTGTACGAGCAGGCTTTTGGGGGGCAGAGGACAGGTGTGGGCACATCTTGTCCACATGTTTTGGGCGTGCCCGAAGCTCGGGGGGGGGGGGGGGGGAGACTCGGGCAGGGAGCGGCAGAACGTCATGCCCGGGGTGCCGAAGGCGAGGGTGGCACCGGATCCCGAGGTGGCGGTTCCTGGAAGATCTGGGCAGCGAGAGAGGCTGACGTTTCGGCCCCTGGCCGTTGGGTTGCCCGGAGGTGGATGTCGCGAGCGTGGAGGCACTCGGAGCCCCCACCGAAACCAGGGGGTACGGGTCAGCGATGTGGCTGCATTTCTCGGGCTGGAGAAAAATCACGTTCGCCACAAGAGGATCGCCGTTGGGGTTCGTTCGGAGGTGGCAGCCGTTTATACACTTCCTCGGGGAAAACTGGACGCCAGCAGATTCGATATGGGGGAGTTCGACTATGTCGGTCTAGCTCAGGCGAGAACTGTGGGAGGTGGAGGGTCAGTTACGTGTTGAACGATATCAATATCTGTCTTTTTAATTATAAAACCATCAAAGCCTCAATAAAAAGATTTTGAAAAAGTGGAGAGGGGACGTGAGGGTAGTGGGAGTCTGCAACTCGCTTTCTGAGTTGGTGATGGAGACAGATCCTAAATACTGTTACAAAGGGCTTGGCTCTGCTCCTGGAGTGCTGGGAGCTGCAGGGTAGGGACTGGTTGCAGGGGGGTGGGGTTAGAAAGGGCAGCTGGGTGTCCTCGGGCAAACAGGGACAAGGGGGGCTTCTGTGCTGCAGATTTCAGTGAATCCAATTGCAGATATTTCCTGACTGCAATTTCATCATCTGCCCCAGCGATGGTCGACGCCACCCACCAGGGTCAGTACTGAGGGTGCGCCGCACTGTCAGAGGGTCAGTACTGAGGGTGCGCCGCACTGTCAGAGGGTCAGTACTGAGGGTGCGCCGCACGGTCAGAGGGTCAGTACTGAGGGAGTGCCGCACTGTCAGAGGGTCAGTACTGAGGGAGTGCCGCGCTGTCAGAGGGTCAGTACTGAGGGAGTGCCGCACTGTCAGAGGGTCAGTACTGAGGGTGCGCCGCACGGTCAGAGGGTCAGTACTGAGGGTGCGCCGCACTGTCAGAGGGTCAGTACTGAGGGTGCGCCGCACGGTCAGAGGGTCAGTACTGAGGGAGCGCCGCACTGTCGGAGGGTCAGTACTGAGGGAGTGCCGCACTGTCGGAGGGTCAGTACTGAGGGAGCGCAGCACTGTCGGAGGGTCAGTACTGAGGGAGCTCCGCACTGTCAGAGGGTCAGTACTGAGGGAGCGCTGCACTGTCAGAGGGTCAGTACTGAGGGAGTGCCGCATTGTGGGAGGGTCAGTACTGAGGGAGTGCCGCACTGTCAGAGGGTCAGTACTGAGGGAGTGCCGCACTGTTGGAGGGTCAGTAGTGAGGGAGTGCTGCACTGTTGGAGGATAAGTGCTGAGGGAGTGCCACACTGTCAGAGGGTCAGTACTGAGGGAGTGCCGCACTGTGGGAGGGTCAGTACTGAGGGAGCGCCGCACTGTCAAAGGGTCAGTACTGAGGGAGCGCCGCACTGTCAGAGGGTCAGTACTGAGGGAGCCCCGCACTGTCAGAGGGTCAGTACTGAGGGAGTGCCGCACTGTGGGAGGGTTAGTACTGAGGGAGCGCCGCATTGTGGGAGGGTCAGTACTAAGGGAACTTTGCACTGTCAGAGGGTCAGTACTGAGGGTGCGCCGCACTGTGGGAGGGTCAGTGCTGAGGGAGCGCCGCACTGTCAGAGGGTCAGTACTGAGGGAGTGCCGCACTGTGGGAGGGTCAGTGCTGAGGGAGCACCGCACTGTGGGAGGGTCTGTACAGAGGGAGCGCCGCACTGTCAGAGGGTCAGTACTGAGGGAGCGCCGCACTATCAGAGGGTCAGTACTGAGGGAGTGCCGCACTGTCAGAGGGTCAGTACTGAGGGAGTGCCGCACTGTCAGAGGGTCAGTACTGAGGGAGTGCCGCACTGTCAGAGGGTCAGTACTGAAGGAGTGCCACACTGTCAGAGGGTCAGTACTGAGGGAGTGCCGCACTGTCAGAGGGTCAGTACTGAGGGAGTGCCGCACTGTGGGAGGGTCAGTGCTGAGGGAGCACCGCACTGTAGGAGGGTCTGTACAGAGGGAGCGCCGCACTGTCAGAGGGTCAGTACTGAGGGAGCGCCGCACTATCAGAGGGTCAGTACTGAGGGAGTGCCGCACTGTCAGAGGGTCAGTACTGAGGGAGTGCCGCACTGTCAGAGGGTCAGTACTGAGGGAGTGCCGCACTGTCAGAGGGTCAGTACTGAGGGAGTGCTGCACTGTCAGAGAGTCAGTACTGAGGGAGTGCTGCACTGTCAGAGAGTCAGTACTGAGGGAGTGCCGCACTGTCAGAGGGTCAGTACTGAGGGAGTGCCGCACTGTCAGAGGGTCAGTACTGAGGGAGTGCCGCACTGTCAGAGGGTCAGTACTGAGGGAGTGCCGCACTGTCAGAGGGTCAGTACTGAGGGAGTGCCACACTGTCAGAGGGTCAGTACTGAGGGAGTGCCGCACTGTCAGAGGGTCAGTACTGAGGGAGTGCCGCACTGTCAGAGGGTCAGTACTGAGGGAGTGCCGCCCTGTCGGAGGGTCAGTACTGAGGGAGCCCCGCACCGTGGGAGGGTCAGTACTGAGGGAGCTCTGCACTGTGGGAGGGTTAGTACTGAGGGAGCGCCGCACTGTGGGAGGGTCAGTACTGAGGGAGTGCCGCACTGTGGGAGGGTCAGTGCTGAGGGAGCGCCGCACTGTGGGAGGGTTGGTGCTGAGGGAGCTCCCCCAGCGCGGAGGATCCGTACTGAGGGAGCGCCGCACCGTCGGAGGGTCAGTACTGAGGGAGCGCCGCACTGTTGGAGGGTCAGTACTGAGGGAGTGCCGCACTGTCAGAGGGTCAGTACTGAGGGAGCGCGGCACTGTCAGAGGGTCAGTACTGAGGGAGTGCCGCACTGTCAGAGGGTCAGTACTGAGGGAGTGCCGCACTGTCAGAGGGTCAGTACTGAGGGAGCGCGGTACTGTGGAGGGTCAGTACTGAGGGAGCGCCGCACTGTCAGAGGGTCAGTACTGAGGGAGTGCCGCACTGTCAGAGGGTCAGTACTGAGGGAGTGCCGCACTGTGGGAGGGTCAGTTCTGAGGGAGTAACGCACTGGCGGAGGATCAGGACAGAGGGAGCGCCACACTGTGTCAGGGTCAGTACTGAGGGAGCTCTGCACTGTGGGAGTGTCAGTACTGAGGGAGCGCCGCACTGTGGGAGGGTCAGTACTGAGGGAGCGCCGCACTGTGGGAGGGTCAGTACTGAGGGAACTCCGCACTGTCAGAGGGTCAGTACTGAGGGAGCGCCGCATTGTGGGAGGGTCAGTACTGAGGGAGTGTCGCACTGTGGGAGTGTCAGTACTGAGGGAGTGCTGCACTGTCAGAGGGTCAGTACTGAGGGAGTGCCGCACTGTGGGAGGGTCAGTACTGAGGGAACTCCGCACTGTCTGAGGGACAGTACTGAGGGAACTCCGCACTGTCAGAGGGTCAGTACTGAGGGAGCTCCGCACTGTGGGAGGGTCAGTACTGAGGGAGCGCCGCACTGTGGGAGGGTCAGTACTGAGGGAGCGCCGCACTGTGGGAGGGTCAGTACTGAGGGAGTGCCGCACTGTGGGAGGGTCAGTACCAAGGGAGTGCCACACTGTGGGAGGGCCAGTACTGAGGGAGCGCCGCACTGTGGGAGGGTCAGTACTGAGGGAGTGCTGCACTGTGGGAGGGTCAGTACTGAGGGAGCTCCGCACTGTGGCAGGGTCAGTATTGAGGGAGCACCGCACTGTCGGAGGGTCAGTACTGAGGGAGTGCCGCACTGTCAGAGGGTCAGTACTGAGTGAGCACCGCACTGTCAGAGGGTCAGTACTGAGGGAGTGCCGCACTGTGGGAGGGTCATTACTGAGGGAGCACCGCACTGTCAGAGGGTCAGTACTGAGGGAGCGCCGCATTGTGGGAGGGTCAGTACTGAGGGAGTGTCGCACTGTGGGAGGGTCAGTACTGAGGGAACTTCGCACTGTCAGAGGGTCAGTACTGAGGGAGCGCCGCATTGTGGGAGGGTCAGAACTGAGGGAACTCAACACTGTGGGAGGGTCAGTGCTGAGGGAGCGCCGCACTGTGCGAGGGTCAGTACTGAGGGAGCGCAGCACTGTGGGAGGGTCAGTGCTGAGAGAGTGCCGCACTGTTAGAGGGTCAGTACTGAGGGAGCTACGTACTGTGGGAGGGTTAGTACTGAGGGAGCACTGCACTGTGGGAGGGTCAGTGCTGAGGGAGCGCCGCACTGTGGGAGGGTCAGTACTGAGGGAGCACCGCACTGTGGGAGAGTCAGTGCTGAGGGAGCGCTGCACTGTGGGAGGGTCAGTACTGAGGGAGCGGCGCACTGTGGGTAGGTCAGTGCTGAGGGAGCGCCGCACTGTGGGAGGGTCAGTACTGAGGCAGCTCCGCACTGTGGGAGGGTCAGTACTGAGGGAGCGCTGCACTGTGGGAGGGTCAGTGCTGAGAGAGTGCCGCACTGTTAGAGGGTTAGTACTGAGGGAGCACTGCACTGTGGGAGGGTCAGTGCTGAGGGAGCGCCGCACTGTGGGAGGGTCAGTACTGAGGGAGTGCCGCACTGTGGGAGGGTCAGTACTGAGGGAGTGCCGCACTGTGGGAGAGTCAGTACTGAGGGAGTGCCGCACTGTGGGAGAGTCAGTACTGAGGGAACTCCGCACTGTGGGAGGGTCAGTACTGAGGGCGCGCCGCACTGTGGGAGGGTCAGTACTGAGGGAGCGCCGCACTGTGGGAGGGTCAGTACTGAGGGAGTGCCGCACTGTGGGAGTGTCAGTGTTGAGGGAGCTCCGCACTGTGGGAGGGTCAGTACTGAGGGAGCGCTGCACTGTGGGAGTGTCAGTGCTGAGTGAGCGCCGCACTGTGCGAGGGTCAGTACTGACGGAGCGCAGCACTGTGGGAGGGTCAGTACTGAGAGAGCTCCGCACTGTGGGAAGGTCAGTACTGAGGGAGCTACGTACTGTGGGAGGGTTAGTACTGAGGGAGCACTGCACTGTGGGAGGGTCAGTACTGAGGGAGCGCCGCACTGTGGGAGGGTCAGTACTGAGGGAGCGCCGCACTGTGGGAGGGTCAGTACTGAGGGAGCGCCGCTCTGTGGGAGGGTCTGTACTGAGGGAGCGCCGCACTGTGGGAGGGTCAGTACTAAGGGAACTTTGCACTGTCGGAGGGTCCGTACTGAGGGAGACCCGCACTGTGGGAGGGTCAGTGCTGAGGGAGCACCGCACTGTGGGAGGGTCAGTACTTAAGAAGTGCCGCACTGTCGGAGGGTCAGTACTGAGGGACCACCGCACTGTGGGAGGGTCAGTACTGAGGGTGCGCCGCACTGTGGGATGGTCAGTATTGAGGGAGCCCCGCACTGTGGGAGGGCCAGTACTGAGGGAGCGCCGCACTGTCGGAGGGTCAATACTGAGGGAGTGCCGCACTGTCGGAGGGTCAGTACTGAGGGAGCGCCGCACTGTGGGAGGGTCAGTACTGAGGGAGCTCGGCACTGTGGGAGGGCCAGTACTGAGGGAGTGCCGCTCTGTGGGAGGGTCAGTACTGAGGGAGCGCCGCACTGTCGGAGGGTCAATACTGAGGGAGTGCCGCACTGTCGGAGGGTCAGTACTGAGGGAGCGCCGCACTGTGGGAGGGTCAGTACTGAGGGAGCGCCGCACTGTGGGAGGGTCAGTACTGAGGGAGCTCGGCACTGTGTGAGGGTCAGTACTGAGGGAACTCCGCACTGTGGGAGGGTCAGTACTGAGGGAGCTCGGCACTGTGTGAGGGTCAGTACTGAGGGAACTCCGCACTGTTAGAGGGTCAGTACTGAGGGAGCTACGTACTGTGGGAGGGTAAGTACTGAGGGAGCACTGCACTTTGGGAGGGTCAGTGCTGAGGGAGCGCCGCACTGTGGGAGGGTCAGTACTGAGGCAGCTCCGCACTGTGGGAGGGTCAGTACTGAGGGAGCGCTGCACTGTGGGAGGGTCAGTGCTGAGAGAGTGCCGCACTGTTAGAGGGTCAGTACTGAGGGAGCACTGCATTGTGGGAGGGTCAGTGCTGAGGGAGCGCCGCACTGTGGGAGGGTCAGTACTGAGGCAGCTCCGCACTGTGGGAGGGTCAGTACTGAGGGAGCGCCGCACTGTGGGAGGGTCAGTACTGAGGGAGTGCCGCACTGTGGGAGTGTCAGTGTTGAGGGAGCTCCGCACTGTGGGAGGGTCAGTACTGAGGTAGCGCTGCACTGTGGGAGTGTCAGTGCTGAGTGAGCGCCGCACTGTGCGAGGGTCAGTACTGAGGGAGCGCAGCACTGTGGGAGGGTCAGTACTGAGAGAGCTCCGCACTGTGGGAAGGTCAGTGCTGAGGGAGCGCCGCACCGTGGGAGGGTCAGTGCTGAGGGAGCTGCGCACTGTGGGAGGGGCAGTACTGAGGGAGCTCCGCACTGTGGGAGGGTCAGTACTGAGGGAGCGCCGCACTGTGGGAGGGTCAGTACTGAGGGAGCACCGCACTGTGGAAGGGGCAGTACTGAGGGAGCGCCGCACTGTGGAAGGGTCAGTACTGAGGGAGTGCCGCATTGTGGGAGGGTCAGTACTGAGGGAACTCCGCACTGCCAGAGGGTCAGTACTGAGGGAGTGCCGCACTGTGGGAGGGTCAGCACTGAGAGAACTCCGCACTGCCAGAGGGTCAGTACTGAGGGAGTGCCGCACTGTGGGAGGGTCAGCACTGAGGGAACTCCGCACAGTGGGCCGGTCAGTGCTGAGGGAGCGACGCACTGTGCGAGGGTCAGTACTGAGGGAGCTACGTACCGTGGGAGCGTTAATACTGAGGGAGCACTGCACTGTGGGAGGGTCAGTGCTGAGGGAGCGCCGCACTGTGGGAGGGTCAGTACTGAGGGAGTGCCGCACTGTGGGAGGGTCAGTACTGAGGGAGCTCCGCACTGTGGGAGGGTCAGTACTGAGGGAGTGCCGCACTGTGGGAGGGTCAGTACTGAGGGAGCGCCGCACTGTGGGAGGGTCAGTACTGAGGCAGCTCCGCACTGTGGGAGGTTCAGTACTGAGGGAACGCTGCACTGTGGGAGTGTCAGTGCTGAGGGAGCTCCGCACTGTGGGAGGGTCAGTACTGAGGGAGCGCTGCACTGTGCGAGGGTCAGTACTGAGGGAGCGCAGCACTGTGGGAGGGTCAGTACTGAGGGAGCGCTGCACTGTGCGAGGGTCAGTACTGAGGGAGCTACGTACCGTGGGAGCGTTAATACTGAGGGAGCACTGCACTGTGGGAGGGTCAGTGCTGAGGGAGCGCCGCACTGTGGGAGGGTCAGTACTGAGGGAGCGCCGCACTGTGGGAGGGTCAGTACTGAGGCAGCTCCGCACTGTGGGAGGTTCAGTACTGAGGGAACGCTGCACTGTGGGAGTGTCAGTGCTGAGGGAGCTCCGCACTGTGGGAGGGTCAGTACTGAGGGAGCGCTGCACTGTGCGAGGGTCAGTACTGAGGGAGCGCAGCACTGTGGGAGGGTCAGTACTGAGGGAGCGCTGCACTGTGCGAGGGTCAGTACTGAGAGAGCCCCGCACTGTCGGAGGGTCAGTACTGAGGGAGCTCCGCACTGTGGGAGGGTCAGTGCTGAGGGAGCGCCGCACTGTCGGAGGGTTAGTACTGAGGGAGCGCCGCACTGTCGGATGGGCAGTACTGAGGGAGCGCCGCTCTGTGGGAGGATCAGTGCTGAGGGAGTGCCGCACTGTGGGAGGATCAGTGCTGAGGGAGCGCCGTACTGTGGGAGGGTCAGTACTGAGGGAGCTCTTCACTGAGGGTAGGTCAGTGCTGAGGGAGTGCCGCACTGTGGGAGGGTCAGTGCTGAGGGAGCTCCGCACTGTGGGAGGGCCAGTACTGAGGGAGCGCTGCACTGTGGGAGGGTCAGTGCTGAGGGAGCGCCGCACTGTGCGAGGGTCAGTACTGAGGTAGCGCAGCACTGTGGGAGGGTCAGTACTGAGGTAGCGCAGCACTGTGGGAGGGTCAGTACTGAGGGAGTGCCGCACTGTTAGAGGGTCAGTACTGAGGGAGCTACGTACTGTGGGAGGGTTAGTACTGAGGGAGCACTGCACTGTGGGAGGTTCAGTGCTGTGGGAGCGCCGCACTGTGGGAGAGTCAGTACTGAGGGAGCGCCGCACTGTGGGAGGGTCAGTACTGAGGCAGCTCCGCACTGTGGGAGGGTCAGTACTGAGGGAGCGCTGCACTGTGGGAGGGCCAGTGCTGAGAGAGTGCCGCACTGTTAGAGGGTCATTACTGAGGGAGCACCGCACTGTGGGAGGGTCAGTACTGAGGGAGCCCCGCACTGTCGGAGGGTCAGTACTGAGGGAGCCCCGCACTGTGGGAGGGTCAGTGCTGAGGGAGCTCCGCACTGTGGCAGGGTCAGTATTGAGGGAGCACCGCACTGAGGGAGGGTCAGTACTGAGGGAGCGCCGCACTGTGGGAGGGTCAGAACTGAGGGAGCGCCGCACTGTGGGAGTGGCAGTACTGAGGGAGCTACGTACTGTGGGAGGATTAGTACTGAGGGAGCACTGCACTGTGGGAGGGTCAGTGCTGAGGGAGAGCCGCACTGTGGGAGGGTCAGTACTGAGGGAGCTCCGCACTGTGTGAGGGTCAGTACTGAGGGAGCGCCGCACTGTGGGAGGGTCAGTACTGAGGGAACTCCGCACTGTCTGAGGGTCAGTACTGAGGGAACTCAGCACTGTCAGAGGGTCAGTACTGAGGGAGCTCCACACTGTGGGAGGGTCAGTACTGAGGGAACTCCACACTGTCGGAGGGTCAGTACTGAGGGAGCACCGCAATGTGGGAGGGTCAGTACTGAGGGAGTGCCGCACTGTGGGAGGATCAGTACTGAGGGAGCGCCGCACTGTGGGAGGGTTGGTGCTGAGGGAGCTCCCCCAGCGCGGAGGATCCGTACAGAGGGAGCACCGCACCGTCGGAGGGTCAGTACTGAGGGAGCGCCGCACTGTCGGAGGGTCAGTACTGAGGGAGTGCCGCACTGTCGGAGGGTCAGTACTGAGGGAGTGCCGCACTGTCAGAGGGTCAGTGCTGAGGCAGCGCCGCACTGTGGGAAGGTAAGTACTGAGGGAGTGCCGCACTGTGGGAGGGTCAGTACTGAGGGAGTAACGCACTGGCGGAGGGTCAGGACAGAGGGAACTCCGCACTGTCAGATGGTCAGTACTGAGGGGGCGCCGCCCTGTGGGAGGGTCAGTACAGAGGGAGTGCCGCACTGTCGGAGAGTCAGTACTGAGGGAACTCCACACTGTGGGAGGGTCAGTACTGAGGGAGCGCCGCACTGTGGGAGGGTCAGTACTGAGGGAACTCCGCACTGTCTGAGGGTCAGGACTGAGGGAACTACGCACTGTCAGAGGGTCAGTACTGAGGGAGCTCCGCACTGTGGGAGGGTCAGTGCTGAGGGAGCGCCGCCCTGTGGGAGGGTCAGTACAGAGGGAGTGCCGCACTGTCGGAGAGTCAGTACTGAGGGAACTCCACACTGTGGGAGGGTCAGTACTGAGGGAGGACCGCACTGTGGGAGGGTCAGGACTGAGGGAGCGCCGCACTGTGGGAGGGCAGGTACTGAGGGAGCACCGCACTGTGGTCGGGTCAGTACTGAGGGAGTGCCGCACTGTGGGAGGATCCGTACTGGGGAAGCGCCGCACTGTCGGAGGGTCAGTACTGAGGGAGCGCCGCACTGTCAGAGGGTCAGTACTGAGGGAGCTCCGCACTGTGGGAGGGTCAGCACTGAGGGAGTGCCGCACTGTCGGAGGGTCAGTACTGAGGGAGCGCAGCACTGTTGGAGGGTCAGTACTGAGGGAGCGCCGCACTGTCAGAGGGTCAGTACTGAGGGAGCGCCGCACTGTGGGAGGGTCAGTGCTGAGGGAACGCCGCACTGTGGGAGGGTCAGTACTGAGGCAGCCCCGCACTGTGGGAGGGTCAGTACTGAGGGAGTGCCGCACTGTCAGAGGGTCAGTACTGAGGGAACGCCGCACTGTGGGAGGGTCAGTACTGAGGTAGCGCCGCAGTGTGGGAGGGTCAGTACTGAGGGAGTGCTGCACTGTGGGAGGGTCAGTATTGAGGGAGCTCCGCACTGTGGCAGGGTCAGTATTGAGGGAGCACCGCACTGTCGGAGGGTCAGTACTGAGGGAGTGCCGCACTGTCAGAGGGTCAGTACTGAGGGAGCGCCGCACTGTGGGAGGGTCAGTACTGAGGGAGTGCCGCACTGTGGGAGGGTCAGTACTGAGGGAGCCCCGCACTGTGGGAGAGTCAGTACTGAGGGAGTGCCGCACTGTGGGAGGGTCAGTACTGAGGGAAACCCGCACTGTGGGAGGGTCAGTACTGAGGGAACACCGCACTGTGGGAGGGTCAGTACTGAGGGAGCGCCGCACTGTGGGAGGGTCAGTACTGAGGGAGTGCCGCACTGTGGGAGGGTCAGTACTGAGGGAGCTCCGCACTGTGGGAGGGTCAGTACTGAGGGAGCTCCGCACTGTGGGAGGGCCAGTACTGAGGGAGAGCCGCACTGTCGGAGGGCCAGTACTGAGGGAGTGCCGCCCTGTGGGAGGTTCAGAACTGAGGGAACTCCACACTGTCTGAGGGTCAGTACTGAGGGAGCACCGGACTGTGGGAGGGTCAGTACGGAGGGAGTGCCGCACTGTGGGAGGATCAGTACTGAGGGAGCGCCGCACTGTGGGAGGGTTGGTGCTGAGGGAGCTCCCCCAGCGCGGAGGATCCGTACTGAGGGAGCGCCGCACCGTCGGAGGGTCAGTACTGAGGGAGCGCCGCACTGTCGGAGGGTCAGTACTGAGGGAGTGCCGCACTGTCAGAGGGTCAGTACTGAGGGAGTGCGGCACTGTGGAGGGTCAGTACTGAGGGAGTGCCGCACTGTCAGAGGGTCAGTACTGAGGGAGCGCGGTACTGTGGAGGGTCAGTACTGAGGGAGCGCCGCACTGTCAGAGGGTCAGTACTGAGGGAGTGCCGCACTGTCAGAGGGTCAGTACTGAGGGAGTGCAGCATTGTGGGAGGGTCAGTTCTGAGGGAGTAACGCACTGGCGGAGGTCAGGACAGAGGGAGCGCCACACTGTGTCAGGGTCAGTACTGAGGGAGCTCTGCACTGTGGGAGTGTCAGTACTGAGGGAGCGCCGCACTGTGGGAGGGTCAGTACTGAGGGAGCGCCGCACTGTGGGAGGGTCAGTACTGAGGGAACTCCGCACTGTCTGAGGGACAGTACTGAGGGAACTCCGCACTGTTAAAGGGTCAGTACTGAGGGAGCGCCGCATTGTGGGAGGGTCAGTACTGAGGGAGTGTCGCACTGTGGGAGTGTCAGTACTGAGGGAGTGCTGCACTGTCAGAGGGTCAGTACTGAGGGAGCGCCGCACAGTGGGAGGGTCAGTACTGAGGGAGCGCCGCACTGTGGGAGGGCTGGTACTGAGGGAGCACCGCACTGTGGTGGGGTCATTACTGAGGGAGTGCCACACTGTGGCAGGGTCAGTACTGAGGGAGCGCCGCACTGTCAGAGGGTCAGTACTGAGGGAGTGCAGCACTGTGGGAGGGTCAGTACTGAGGGAGCCCTGCAGTGTGGGAGGGTCAGTACTGAGGGAGTGCAGCACTGTGGGAGGGTCAGTACTGAGGGAAACCCGCACTGTGGGAGGGTCAGTACTGAGGGAGCGCCGCACTGTGGGAGGGTCAGTACTGAGGGAGTGCCGCACTGTGGGTCAGTACCAAGGGAGTGCCACACTGTGGGAGGGCCAGTACTGAGGGAGCGCCGCACTGTGGGAGGGTCAGTACTGAGGGAGTGCTGCACTGTGGGAGGGTCAGTACTGAGGGAGCTCCGCACTGTGGCAGGGTCAGTATTGAGGGAGCACCGCACTGTCGGAGGGTCAGTGCTGAGGGAGTGCCGCACTGTCAGAGGGTCCGTACTGAGTGAGCACCGCACTGTCAGAGGGTCAGTACTGAGGGAGTGCCGCACTGTGGGAGGGTCATTACTGAGGGAGCACCGCACTGTCAGAGGGTCAGTACTGAGGGAGTGCCGCACTGAGGGAGGGTCAGTACTGAGGGTACTCCGCACTGTCAGAGGGTCAGTACTGAGGGAGCGCCGCATTGTGGGAGGGTCAGTACTGAGGGAGTGTCGCACTGTGGGAGGGTCAGTACTGAGGGAACTCCGCACTGTCAGAGGGTCAGTACTGAGGGAGCGCCGCATTGTGGGAGGGTCAGAACTGAGGGAACTCAACACTGTGGGAGGGTCAATGCTGAGGGAGCGCCGCACTGTGCGAGGGTCAGTACTGAGGGAGCGCAGCACTGTGGGAGGGTCAGTGCTGAGAGAGTGCCGCACTGTTAGAGGGTCAGTACTGAGGGAGCTACTTACTGTGGGAGGGTTAGTACTGAGGGAGCACTGCACTGTGGGAGGGTCAGTGCTGAGGGAGCGCCGCACTGTGGGAGGGTCAGTACTGAGGGAGCACCGCACTGTGGGAGAGTCAGTGCTGAGGGAGCGCTGCACTGTGGGAGGGTCAGTACTGAGGGAGCGGCGCACTGTGGGTAGGTCAGTGCTGAGGGAGCTCCGCACTGTGGGAGGGTCAGTGCTGAGGGAGCTCCGCACTGTGGGAGGGTCAGTACTGAGGGAGTGCCGCACTGTCGGAGGGTCAGTACTGAGGGAGCTCTGCACTGTGGGAGGGTCAGTACTGAAGGAGTGCCGCACTGTCAGAGGGTCAGTACTGAGGGAGTGCCGCACTGTCAGAGGGTCAGTACTGAGGGAGCGCCGCACTGTCGGAGGGTCAGTGCTGAAGGAGCGCCGAACTGTCGGAGGGTCAGTACTGAGGGAGTGCCGCACTGTGGGAGGGTCAGTACTGAGGGAGTGCCGCACTGTCGGAGGGTCAGTACTGAGGGAGCTCTGCACTGTGGGAGTGGCAGCACTGAGGGATCGCTGCACTGTGGGAGGGTCAGTACTGAGGGAGTTCCGCACTGTGGCAAGGTCAGTACTGAGGGAGTGCCGCACTGTGGGAGGGTCAGTACTGAGGGAGTAACGCACTGTGGGAGGGTCAGGACTGAGGGAGCTACGCACTGTGTGAGGGTCAGTACTGAGGGAACTCCGCACTGTCAGAGGGTCAGTACTGAGGGACCTCCGCACTGTGGGAGGGTCAGTACTGAGGGAGTAACGCACTGGCGGAGGGTCAGGACTGAGGGAGCGCCGCACTGTGGGAGTGTCAGTACTGAGGGAGCGCCGCACTGTGGGAGGGTCAGTACTGAGGGAACTCCGCACTGTCTGAGGGTCAGTACTGAGGGAACTCCGCACTGTCTGAGGGTCAGTACTGAGGGAGCGCCGCACTGTGGGAGGGTCAGTACTGAGGGAGCACCGCACTGTGGGAGGGTCAGTACTGAGGGAGCGCCGCACTGTGGGAGGGCTGGTACTGAGGGAGCACCGCACTGTGGTAGGGTCAGTACTGAGGGAGTGCCGCACTGTGGGAGGGTCAGTACTGAGGGAGCGCCGCACTGTCAGAGGGTCAGTACTGAGGGAACGCCGCACTGTGGGAGGGTCAGTACTGAGGGAGCGCCGCAGTGTGGGAGGGTCAGTACTGAGGGAGTGCTGCACTGTGGGAGGGTCAGTATTGAGGGAGCTCCGCACTGTGGCAGGGTCAGTATTGAGGGAGCACCGCACTGTCGGAGGGTCAGTACTGAGGGAGTGCCGCACTGTCAGAGGGTCAGTACTGAGTGAGCACCGCACTGTCAGAGGGTCAGTACTGAGGGAGTGCCGCACTGTGGGAGGGTCATTACTGAGGGAGCACCGCACTGTCAGAGGGTCAGTACTGAGGGAGTGCCGCACTGAGGGAGGGTCAGTACTGAGGGTACTCCGCACTGTCAGAGGGTCAGTACTGAGGGAGCGCCGCATTGTGGGAGGGTCAGTACTGAGGGATCGCCGCACTGTCAGAGGGTCAGTACTGAGGGAGTGCCGCACTGTCAGAGGGTCAGTACTGAGGGAGCGCCGCATTGTGGGAGGGTCAGAACTGAGGGAACTCAACACTGTGGGAGGGTTAGTGCTGAGGGAGCGCCGCACTGTGGGAGGGTCAGTGCTGAGAGAGTGCCGCACTGTTAGAGGGTCAGTACTGAGGGAGCGCCGCACTGTGGGAGGGTCAGTGCTGAGAGAGTGCCGCACTGTGGGAGAGTCAGTACTGAGGGAGCACTGCACTGTGGGAGGGTCAGTGCTGAGAGAGTGCCGCACTGTTAGAGGGTCAGTACTGAGGGAGCTACGTACTGTGGGAGGGTCAGTACTGAGGGAGCACCGCACTGTGGGAGGGTCAGTACTGAGGGAGCACTGCACTGTGGGAGGGTCAGTATTGAGGGAGTGCCGCACTGTGGGAGGGTCAGTGCTGAGGTAGCACCGCACTGTGGGAGAGTCAGTGCTGAGGGAGCGCTGCACTGTGGGAGGGTCAGTACTGAGGGAGCGGCGCACTGTGGGTAGGTCAGTGCTGAGGGAGCTCCGCACTGTGGGAGGGTCAGTACTGAGGGAGTGCCGCACTGTGGGAGGGTCAGTACTGAGGGAGCGCCGCACTGTGGGAGGGTCAGTACTGAGGGAGTGCCGCACTGTCAGAGGGTCAGTACTGAGGGAGCTCCGCACTGTCGGAGTGTCAGTACTGAGGGAGTGCCGCACTGTCAGAGGGTCAGTACTGAGGGAGCGCCGCACTGTCGGAGGGTCAGTACTGAGGGAGCGCCGCACTGTCGGAGGGTCAGTACTGAGGGAGTGCCGCACTGTGGGAGGGTCAGTACTGAGGGAGCGCCGCACTGTCGGAGGGTCAGTACTGAGGGAGCGCCGCACTGTGGGAGTGTCAGCACTGAGGGAGCGCCGCACTGTGGGAGTGCCGCACTGAGGGAGGGTCAGTACTGAGGGTACTCCGCACTGTCAGAGGGTCAGTACTGAGGGAGTGCTGCTCTGTCAGAGGGTCAGTACTGAGGGAGCGCCGCATTGTGGGAGGGTCAGAACTGAGGGAACTCAACTGTGGGAGGGTCAGTGCTGAGGGAGCGCAGCACTGTGGGAGGGTCAGTGCTGAGAGAGTGCCGCACTGTTAGAGGGTCAGTACTGAGGGAGCTACGTACTGTGGGAGGGTTAGTACTGAGGGAGCACTGCACTGTGGGAGGGGCAGTGCTGAGGGAGCGCCGCACTGTGGGAGGGTCAGTACTGAGGGAGCACCGCACTGTGGGAGGGTCAGTACTGAGGGAGCTACGTACTGTGGGAGGGTTAGTACTGAGGGAGCACTGCACTGTGGGAGGGGCAGTGCTGAGGGAGCGCTGCACTGTGGGAGGGTCAGTACAGAGGGAGTGCCGCACTGTCAGAGGGTCAGTACTGAGGGAGTGCCGCACTGTCGGAGGGTCAGTACTGAGGGAGTGCCGCACTGTGGGAGGGTCAGTACTGAGGGAGCGCCGCACTGTCAGAGGGTCAGTACTGAGGGAGTGCCGCACTGTCAGAGGGTCAGTACTGAGGGAGCGGCGCACTGTCAGAGGGTCAGTACTGAGGGAGCGGCGCACTGTGGGAGGGCTGGTACTGAGGGAGCACCGCACTGTGGTAGGGTCAGTACTGAGGGAGTGCCGCACTGTGGGAGGGTCAGTACTGAGGGAGCGCCGCACTGTCAGAGGGTCAGTACTGAGGGAGCGGCGCACTGTGGGTCGGTCAGTGCTGAGGGAGCTCCGCACTGTGGGAGGGTCAGTGCTGAGGGAGCTCCGCACTGTGGGAGGGTCAGTGCTGAGGGAGTGCCGCACTGTGGGAGGGTCAGTACTGAGGGAGCGCCGCACTGTGGGAGGGTCAGTACTGAGGGAGTGCCGCACTGTCAGAGGGTCAGTACTGAGGGAGCTCCGCACTGTCGGAGTGTCAGTACTGAGGGAGTGCCGCACTGTCAGAGGGTCAGTACTGAGGGAGCGCCGCACTGTCGGAGGGTCAGTGCTGAACGAGCGCCGAACTGTCGGAGGGTCAGTACTGAGGGAGCGCCGCACTGTGGGAGTGCCGCACTGAGGGAGGGTCAGTACTGAGGGTACTCCGCACTGTCAGAGGGTCAGTACTGAGGGAGCGCTGCATTGTGGGAGGGTCAGTACTGAGGGAGTGTCGCACTGTGGGAGGGTCAGTACTGAGGGAACTCCGCACTGTCAGAGGGTCAGTACTGAGGGAGCTACGTACTGTGGGAGGGTTAGTACTGAGGGAGCACTGCACTGTGGGAGGGGCAGTGCTGAGGGAGCGCCGCACTGTGGGAGGGTCAGTACTGAGGGAGCACCGCACTGTGGGACCGTCAGTGCTGAGGGAGCGCTGCACTGTGGGAGGGTCAGTACAGAGGGAGTGCCGCACTGTCAGAGGGTCAGTACTGAGGGAGTGCCGCACTGTCGGAGGGTCAGTACTGAGGGAGTGCCGCACTGTCGGAGGGTCAGTACTGAGGGAGTGCCGCACTGTCGGAGGGTCAGTACTGAGGGAGCGCAGCACTGTCGGAGGGTCAGTACTGAGGGAGCTCCGCACTGTCAGAGGGTCAGTACTGAGGGAGCGCTGCACTGTCAGAGGGTCAGTACTGAGGGAGTGCCGCATTGTGGGAGGGTCAGTACTGAGGGAGTGCCGCACTGTCAGAGGGTCAGTACTGAGGGTGTGCCGCACTGTTGGAGGGTCAGTAGTGAGGGAGTGCTGCACTGTTGGAGGATAAGTGCTGAGGGAGTGCCACACTGTCAGAGGGTCAGTACTGAGGGAGTGCCGCACTGTGGGAGGGTCAGTACTGAGGGAGCGCCGCACTGTCAAAGGGTCAGTACTGAGGGAGCGCCGCACTGTCAGAGGGTCAGTACTGAGGGAGCCCCGCACTGTCAGAGGGTCAGTACTGAGGGAGTGCCGCACTGTGGGAGGGTTAGTACTGAGGGAGCGCCGCATTGTGGGAGGGTCAGTACTAAGGGAACTTTGCACTGTCAGAGGGTCAGTACTGAGGGTGCGCCGCACTGTGGGAGGGTCAGTGCTGAGGGAGCGCCGCACTGTCAGAGGGTCAGTACTGAGGGAGTGCCGCACTGTGGGAGGGTCAGTGCTGAGGGAGCACCGCACTGTGGGAGGGTCTGTACAGAGGGAGCGCCGCACTGTCAGAGGGTCAGTACTGAGGGAGCGCCGCACTATCAGAGGGTCAGTACTGAGGGAGTGCCGCACTGTCAGAGGGTCAGTACTGAGGGAGTGCCGCACTGTCAGAGGGTCAGTACTGAGGGAGTGCCGCACTGTCAGAGGGTCAGTACTGAAGGAGTGCCACACTGTCAGAGGGTCAGTACTGAGGGAGTGCCGCACTGTCAGAGGGTCAGTACTGAGGGAGTGCCGCACTGTGGGAGGGTCAGTGCTGAGGGAGCACCGCACTGTAGGAGGGTCTGTACAGAGGGAGCGCCGCACTGTCAGAGGGTCAGTACTGAGGGAGCGCCGCACTATCAGAGGGTCAGTACTGAGGGAGTGCCGCACTGTCAGAGGGTCAGTACTGAGGGAGTGCCGCACTGTCAGAGGGTCAGTACTGAGGGAGTGCCGCACTGTCAGAGGGTCAGTACTGAGGGAGTGCTGCACTGTCAGAGAGTCAGTACTGAGGGAGTGCTGCACTGTCAGAGAGTCAGTACTGAGGGAGTGCCGCACTGTCAGAGGGTCAGTACTGAGGGAGTGCCGCACTGTCAGAGGGTCAGTACTGAGGGAGTGCCGCACTGTCAGAGGGTCAGTACTGAGGGAGTGCCGCACTGTCAGAGGGTCAGTACTGAGGGAGTGCCACACTGTCAGAGGGTCAGTACTGAGGGAGTGCCGCACTGTCAGAGGGTCAGTACTGAGGGAGTGCCGCCCTGTCGGAGGGTCAGTACTGAGGGAGCCCCGCACCGTGGGAGGGTCAGTACTGAGGGAGCTCTGCACTGTGGGAGGGTTAGTACTGAGGGAGCGCCGCACTGTGGGAGGGTCAGTACTGAGGGAGTGCCGCACTGTGGGAGGGTCAGTGCTGAGGGAGCGCCGCACTGTGGGAGGGTTGGTGCTGAGGGAGCTCCCCCAGCGCGGAGGATCCGTACTGAGGGAGCGCCGCACCGTCGGAGGGTCAGTACTGAGGGAGCGCCGCACTGTTGGAGGGTCAGTACTGAGGGAGTGCCGCACTGTCAGAGGGTCAGTACTGAGGGAGCGCGGCACTGTGGAGGGTCAGTACTGAGGGAGTGCCGCACTGTCAAAGGGTCAGTACTGAGGGAGCGCGGTACTGTGGAGGGTCAGTACTGAGGGAGCGCCGCACTGTCAGAGGGTCAGTACTGAGGGAGTGCCGCACTGTCAGAGGGTCAGTACTGAGGGAGTGCCGCACTGTGGGAGGGTCAGTTCTGAGGGAGTAACGCACTGGCGGAGGATCAGGACAGAGGGAGCGCCACACTGTGTCAGGGTCAGTACTGAGGGAGCGCCGCACTGTGGGAGGGTCAGTACTGAGGGAGCGCCGCACTGTGGGAGGGTCAGTACTGAGGGAACTCCGCACTGTCAGAGGGTCAGTACTGAGGGAGCGCCGCATTGTGGGAGGGTCAGTACTGAGGGAGTGTCGCACTGTGGGAGTGTCAGTACTGAGGGAGTGCTGCACTGTCAGAGGGTCAGTACTGAGGGAGTGCCGCACTGTGGGAGGGTCAGTACTGAGGGAACTCCGCACTGTCTGAGGGACAGTACTGAGGGAACTCCGCACTGTCAGAGGGTCAGTACTGAGGGAGCTCCGCACTGTGGGAGGGTCAGTACTGAGGGAGCGCCGCACTGTGGGAGGGTCAGTACTGAGGGAGCGCCGCACTGTGGGAGGGTCAGTACTGAGGGAGTGCCGCACTGTGGGAGGGTCAGTACCAAGGGAGTGCCACACTGTGGGAGGGCCAGTACTGAGGGAGCGCCGCACTGTGGGAGGGTCAGTACTGAGGGAGTGCTGCACTGTGGGAGGGTCAGTACTGAGGGAGCTCCGCACTGTGGCAGGGTCAGTATTGAGGGAGCACCGCACTGTCGGAGGGTCAGTACTGAGGGAGTGCCGCACTGTCAGAGGGTCAGTACTGAGTGAGCACCGCACTGTCAGAGGGTCAGTACTGAGGGAGTGCCGCACTGTGGGAGGGTCAGTACTGAGGGAGTGTCGCACTGTGGGAGGGTCAGTACTGAGGGAACTTCGCACTGTCAGAGGGTCAGTACTGAGGGAGCGCCGCATTGTGGGAGGGTCAGAACTGAGGGAACTCAACACTGTGGGAGGGTCAGTGCTGAGGGAGCGCCGCACTGTGCGAGGGTCAGTACTGAGGGAGCGCAGCACTGTGGGAGGGTCAGTGCTGAGAGAGTGCCGCACTGTTAGAGGGTCAGTACTGAGGGAGCTACGTACTGTGGGAGGGTTAGTACTGAGGGAGCACTGCACTGTGGGAGGGTCAGTGCTGAGGGAGCGCCGCACTGTGGGAGGGTCAGTACTGAGGGAGCACCGCACTGTGGGAGAGTCAGTGCTGAGGGAGCGCTGCACTGTGGGAGGGTCAGTACTGAGGGAGCGGCGCACTGTGGGTAGGTCAGTGCTGAGGGAGCGCCGCACTGTGGGAGGGTCAGTACTGAGGCAGCTCCGCACTGTGGGAGGGTCAGTACTGAGGGAGCGCTGCACTGTGGGAGGGTCAGTGCTGAGAGAGTGCCGCACTGTTAGAGGGTTAGTACTGAGGGAGCACTGCACTGTGGGAGGGTCAGTGCTGAGGGAGCGCCGCACTGTGGGAGGGTCAGTACTGAGGGAGTGCCGCACTGTGGGAGGGTCAGTACTGAGGGAGTGCCGCACTGTGGGAGAGTCAGTACTGAGGGAGTGCCGCACTGTGGGAGAGTCAGTACTGAGGGAACTCCGCACTGTGGGAGGGTCAGTACTGAGGGCGCGCCGCACTGTGGGAGGGTCAGTACTGAGGGAGCGCCGCACTGTGGGAGGGTCAGTACTGAGGGAGTGCCGCACTGTGGGAGTGTCAGTGTTGAGGGAGCTCCGCACTGTGGGAGGGTCAGTACTGAGGGAGCGCTGCACTGTGGGAGTGTCAGTGCTGAGTGAGCGCCGCACTGTGCGAGGGTCAGTACTGACGGAGCGCAGCACTGTGGGAGGGTCAGTACTGAGAGAGCTCCGCACTGTGGGAAGGTCAGTACTGAGGGAGCTACGTACTGTGGGAGGGTTAGTACTGAGGGAGCACTGCACTGTGGGAGGGTCAGTACTGAGGGAGCGCCGCACTGTGGGAGGGTCAGTACTGAGGGAGCGCCGCACTGTGGGAGGGTCAGTACTGAGGGAGCGCCGCTCTGTGGGAGGGTCTGTACTGAGGGAGCGCCGCACTGTGGGAGGGTCAGTACTAAGGGAACTTTGCACTGTCGGAGGGTCCGTACTGAGGGAGACCCGCACTGTGGGAGGGTCAGTGCTGAGGGAGCACCGCACTGTGGGAGGGTCAGTACTTAAGAAGTGCCGCACTGTCGGAGGGTCAGTACTGAGGGACCACCGCACTGTGGGAGGGTCAGTACTGAGGGTGCGCCGCACTGTGGGATGGTCAGTATTGAGGGAGCCCCGCACTGTGGGAGGGCCAGTACTGAGGGAGCGCCGCACTGTCGGAGGGTCAATACTGAGGGAGTGCCGCACTGTCGGAGGGTCAGTACTGAGGGAGCGCCGCACTGTGGGAGGGTCAGTACTGAGGGAGCTCGGCACTGTGGGAGGGCCAGTACTGAGGGAGTGCCGCTCTGTGGGAGGGTCAGTACTGAGGGAGCCCCGCACTGTGGGAGAGTCAGTACTGAGGGAGTGCCGCACTGTGGGAGGGTCAGTACTGAGGGAAACCCGCACTGTGGGAGGGTCAGTACTGAGGGAACACCGCACTGTGGGAGGGTCAGTACTGAGGGAGCGCCGCACTGTGGGAGGGTCAGTACTGAGGGAGTGCCGCACTGTGGGAGGGTCAGTACTGAGGGAGCTCCGCACTGTGGGAGGGTCAGTACTGAGGGAGCTCCGCACTGTGGGAGGGCCAGTACTGAGGGAGAGCCGCACTGTCGGAGGGCCAGTACTGAGGGAGTGCCGCCCTGTGGGAGGTTCAGAACTGAGGGAACTCCACACTGTCGGAGGGTCAGTACTGAGGGAGCACCGGACTGTGGGAGGGTCAGTACGGAGGGAGTGCCGCACTGTGGGAGGATCAGTACTGAGGGAGCGCCGCACTGTGGGAGGGTTGGTGCTGAGGGAGCTCCCCCAGCGCGGAGGATCCGTACTGAGGGAGCGCCGCACCGTCGGAGGGTCAGTACTGAGGGAGCGCCGCACTGTCGGAGGGTCAGTACTGAGGGAGTGCCGCACTGTCAGAGGGTCAGTACTGAGGGAGTGCGGCACTGTGGAGGGTCAGTACTGAGGGAGTGCCGCACTGTCAGAGGGTCAGTACTGAGGGAGCGCGGTACTGTGGAGGGTCAGTACTGAGGGAGCGCCGCACTGTCAGAGGGTCAGTACTGAGGGAGTGCCGCACTGTCAGAGGGTCAGTACTGAGGGAGTGCAGCATTGTGGGAGGGTCAGTTCTGAGGGAGTAACGCACTGGCGGAGGTCAGGACAGAGGGAGCGCCACACTGTGTCAGGGTCAGTACTGAGGGAGCTCTGCACTGTGGGAGTGTCAGTACTGAGGGAGCGCCGCACTGTGGGAGGGTCAGTACTGAGGGAGCGCCGCACTGTGGGAGGGTCAGTACTGAGGGAACTCCGCACTGTCTGAGGGACAGTACTGAGGAAACTCCGCACTGTTAAAGGGTCAGTACTGAGGGAGCGCCGCATTGTGGGAGGGTCAGTACTGAGGGAGTGTCGCACTGTGGGAGTGTCAGTACTGAGGGAGTGCTGCACTGTCAGAGGGTCAGTACTGAGGGAGCGCCGCACAGTGGGAGGGTCAGTACTGAGGGAGCGCCGCACTGTGGGAGGGCTGGTACTGAGGGAGCACCGCACTGTGGTGGGGTCATTACTGAGGGAGTGCCACACTGTGGCAGGGTCAGTACTGAGGGAGCGCCGCACTGTCAGAGGGTCAGTACTGAGGGAGTGCAGCACTGTGGGAGGGTCAGTACTGAGGGAGCCCTGCAGTGTGGGAGGGTCAGTACTGAGGGAGTGCAGCACTGTGGGAGGGTCAGTACTGAGGGAAACCCGCACTGTGGGAGGGTCAGTACTGAGGGAGCGCCGCACTGTGGGAGGGTCAGTACTGAGGGAGTGCCGCACTGTGGGTCAGTACCAAGGGAGTGCCACACTGTGGGAGGGCCAGTACTGAGGGAGCGCCGCACTGTGGGAGGGTCAGTACTGAGGGAGTGCTGCACTGTGGGAGGGTCAGTACTGAGGGAGCTCCGCACTGTGGCAGGGTCAGTATTGAGGGAGCACCGCACTGTCGGAGGGTCAGTGCTGAGGGAGTGCCGCACTGTCAGAGGGTCAGTACTGAGTGAGCACCGCACTGTCAGAGGGTCAGTACTGAGGGAGTGCCGCACTGTGGGAGGGTCATTACTGAGGGAGCACCGCACTGTCAGAGGGTCAGTACTGAGGGAGTGCCGCACTGAGGGAGGGTCAGTACTGAGGGTACTCCGCACTGTCAGAGGGTCAGTACTGAGGGAGCGCCGCATTGTGGGAGGGTCAGTACTGAGGGAGTGTCGCACTGTGGGAGGGTCAGTACTGAGGGAACTCCGCACTGTCAGAGGGTCAGTACTGAGGGAGCGCCGCATTGTGGGAGGGTCAGAACTGAGGGAACTCAACACTGTGGGAGGGTCAATGCTGAGGGAGCGCCGCACTGTGCGAGGGTCAGTACTGAGGGAGCGCAGCACTGTGGGAGGGTCAGTGCTGAGAGAGTGCCGCACTGTTAGAGGGTCAGTACTGAGGGAGCTACTTACTGTGGGAGGGTTAGTACTGAGGGAGCACTGCACTGTGGGAGGGTCAGTGCTGAGGGAGCGCCGCACTGTGGGAGGGTCAGTACTGAGGGAGCACCGCACTGTGGGAGAGTCAGTGCTGAGGGAGCGCTGCACTGTGGGAGGGTCAGTACTGAGGGAGCGGCGCACTGTGGGTAGGTCAGTGCTGAGGGAGCTCCGCACTGTGGGAGGGTCAGTGCTGAGGGAGCTCCGCACTGTGGGAGGGTCAGTGCTGAGGGAGTGCCGCACTGTGGGAGGGTCAGTACTGAGGGCGCGCCGCACTGTGGGAGGGTCAGTACTGAAGGAGTGCCGCACTGTCAGAGGGTCAGTACTGAGGGAGTGCCGCACTGTCAGAGGGTCAGTACTGAGGGAGCGCCGCACTGTCGGAGGGTCAGTGCTGAAGGAGCGCCGAACTGTCGGAGGGTCAGTACTGAGGGAGTGCCGCACTGTGGGAGGGTCAGTACTGAGGGAGTGCCGCACTGTCGGAGGGTCAGTACTGAGGGAACTCCGCACTGTCAGAGGGTCAGTACTGAGGGAGCGCCGCACTGTGGGAGGGTAAGTACTGAGGGAGTTCCGCACTGTGGCAAGGTCAGTACTGAGGGAGTGCCGCACTGTGGGAGGGTCAGTACTGAGGGAGTAACGCACTGTGGGAGGGTCAGGACTGAGGGAGCTACGCACTGTGTGAGGGTCAGTACTGAGGGAACTCCGCACTGTCAGAGGGTCAGTACTGAGGGACCTCCGCACTGTGGGAGGGTCAGTACTGAGGGAGTAACGCACTGGCGGAGGGTCAGGACTGAGGGAGCGCCGCACTGTGGGAGTGTCAGTACTGAGGGAGCGCCGCACTGTGGGAGGGTCAGTACTGAGGGAACTCCGCACTGTCTGAGGGTCAGTACTGAGGGAACTCCGCACTGTCTGAGGGTCAGTACTGAGGGAGCGCCGCACTGTGGGAGGGTCAGTACTGAGGGAGCACCGCACTGTGGGAGGGTCAGTACTGAGGGAGCGCCGCACTGTGGGAGGGCTGGTACTGAGGGAGCACCGCACTGTGGTAGGGTCAGTACTGAGGGAGTGCCGCACTGTGGGAGGGTCAGTACTGAGGGAGCGCCGCACTGTCAGAGGGTCAGTACTGAGGGAACGCCGCACTGTGGGAGGGTCAGTACTGAGGGAGCGCCGCAGTGTGGGAGGATCAGTACTGAGGGAGTGCTGCACTGTGGGAGGGTCAGTATTGAGGGAGCTCCGCACTGTGGCAGGGTCAGTATTGAGGGAGCACCGCACTGTCGGAGGGTCAGTACTGAGGGAGTGCCGCACTGTCAGAGGGTCAGTACTGAGTGAGCACCGCACTGTCAGAGGGTCAGTACTGAGGGAGTGCCGCACTGTGGGAGGGTCATTACTGAGGGAGCACCGCACTGTCAGAGGGTCAGTACTGAGGGAGTGCCGCACTGAGGGAGGGTCAGTACTGAGGGTACTCCGCACTGTCAGAGGGTCAGTACTGAGGGAGCGCCGCATTGTGGGAGGGTCAGTACTGAGGGATCGCCGCACTGTCAGAGGGTCAGTACTGAGGGAGTGCCGCACTGTCAGAGGGTCAGTACTGAGGGAGCGCCGCATTGTGGGAGGGTCAGAACTGAGGGAACTCAACACTGTGGGAGGGTTAGTGCTGAGGGAGCGCCGCACTGTGGGAGGGTCAGTGCTGAGAGAGTGCCGCACTGTTAGAGGGTCAGTACTGAGGGAGCGCCGCACTGTGGGAGGGTCAGTGCTGAGAGAGTGCCGCACTGTGGGAGGGTCAGTACTGAGGGAGCACTGCACTGTGGGAGGGTCAGTGCTGAGAGAGTGCCGCACTGTTAGAGGGTCAGTACTGAGGGAGCTACGTACTGTGGGAGGGTCAGTACTGAGGGAGCACCGCACTGTGGGAGGGTCAGTACTGAGGGAGCACTGCACTGTGGGAGGGTCAGTATTGAGGGAGTGCCGCACTGTGGGAGGGTCAGTGCTGAGGTAGCACCGCACTGTGGGAGAGTCAGTGCTGAGGGAGCGCTGCACTGTGGGAGGGTCAGTACTGAGGGAGCGGCGCACTGTGGGTAGGTCAGTGCTGAGGGAGCTCCGCACTGTGGGAGGGTCAGTGCTGAGGGAGCTCCGCACTGTGGGAGGGTCAGTGCTGAGGGAGTGCCGCACTGTGGGAGGGTCAGTACTGAGGGAGCGCCGCACTGTGGGAGGGTCAGTACTGAGGGAGTGCCGCACTGTCAGAGGGTCAGTACTGAGGGAGCTCCGCACTGTCGGAGTGTCAGTACTGAGGGAGTGCCGCACTGTCAGAGGGTCAGTACTGAGGGAGCGCCGCACTGTCGGAGGGTCAGTACTGAGGGAGCGCCGCACTGTCGGAGGGTCAGTACTGAGGGAGTGCCGCACTGTGGGAGGGTCAGTACTGAGGGAGCGCCGCACTGTCGGAGGGTCAGTACTGAGGGAGCGCCGCACTGTGGGAGTGTCAGCACTGAGGGAGCGCCGCACTGTGGGAGTGCCGCACTGAGGGAGGGTCAGTACTGAGGGTACTCCGCACTGTCAGAGGGTCAGTACTGAGGGAGTGCTGCTCTGTCAGAGGGTCAGTACTGAGGGAGCGCCGCATTGTGGGAGGGTCAGAACTGAGGGAACTCAACTGTGGGAGGGTCAGTGCTGAGAGAGTGCCGCACTGTTAGAGGGTCAGTACTGAGGGAGCTACGTACTGTGGGAGGGTTAGTACTGAGGGAGCACTGCACTGTGGGAGGGGCAGTGCTGAGGGAGCGCCGCACTGTGGGAGGGTCAGTACTGAGGGAGCACCGCACTGTGGGAGGGTCAGTACTGAGGGAGCTACGTACTGTGGGAGGGTTAGTACTGAGGGAGCACTGCACTGTGGGAGGGGCAGTGCTGAGGGAGCGCTGCACTGTGGGAGGGTCAGTACAGAGGGAGTGCCGCACTGTCAGAGGGTCAGTACTGAGGGAGTGCCGCACTGTCGGAGGGTCAGTACTGAGGGAGTGCCGCACTGTGGGAGGGTCAGTACTGAGGGAGCGCCGCACTGTCAGAGGGTCAGTACTGAGGGAGTGCCGCACTGTCAGAGGGTCAGTACTGAGGGAGCGGCGCACTGTGGGTAGGTCAGTGCTGAGGGAGCGCCGCACTGTGGGAGGGCTGGTACTGAGGGAGCACCGCACTGTGGTAGGGTCAGTACTGAGGGAGTGCCGCACTGTGGGAGGGTCAGTACTGAGGGAGCGCCGCACTGTCAGAGGGTCAGTACTGAGGGAGCGGCGCACTGTGGGTCGGTCAGTGCTGAGGGAGCTCCGCACTGTGGGAGGGTCAGTGCTGAGGGAGCTCCGCACTGTGGGAGGGTCAGTGCTGAGGGAGTGCCGCACTGTGGGAGGGTCAGTACTGAGGGAGCGCCGCACTGTGGGAGGGTCAGTACTGAGGGAGTGCCGCACTGTCAGAGGGTCAGTACTGAGGGAGCTCCGCACTGTCGGAGTGTCAGTACTGAGGGAGTGCCGCACTGTCAGAGGGTCAGTACTGAGGGAGCGCCGCACTGTCGGAGGGTCAGTGCTGAACGAGCGCCGAACTGTCGGAGGGTCAGTACTGAGGGAGCGCCGCACTGTGGGAGTGCCGCACTGAGGGAGGGTCAGTACTGAGGGTACTCCGCACTGTCAGAGGGTCAGTACTGAGGGAGCGCTGCATTGTGGGAGGGTCAGTACTGAGGGAGTGTCGCACTGTGGGAGGGTCAGTACTGAGGGAACTCCGCACTGTCAGAGGGTCAGTACTGAGGGAGCTACGTACTGTGGGAGGGTTAGTACTGAGGGAGCACTGCACTGTGGGAGGGGCAGTGCTGAGGGAGCGCCGCACTGTGGGAGGGTCAGTACTGAGGGAGCACCGCACTGTGGGACCGTCAGTGCTGCGGGAGCGCTGCACTGTGGGAGGGTCAGTACAGAGGGAGTGCCGCACTGTCAGAGGGTCAGTACTGAGGGAGTGCCGCACTGTCGGAGGGTCAGTACTGAGGGAGTGCCGCACTGTCAGAGGGTCAGTACTGAGGGAGCGGCGCACTGTGGGTAGGTCAGTGCTGAGGGAGCGCCGCACTGTGGGAGGGCGGGTACTGAGGGAGCACCGCACTGTGGTAGGGTCAGTACTGAGGGAGTGCCGCACTGTGGGAGGGTCAGTACTGAGGGAGCGCCGCACTGTCAGAGGGTCAGTACTGAGGGAGCGCCGCACTGTGGGAGGGTCAGTACTGAGGGAGTGCCGCACTGTGGGAGGGTCAGTACTGAGGGAGCCCCGCACTGTGGGAGGGTCAGTACTGAGGGAGTGCAGCACTGTGGGAGGGTCAGTACTGAGGGAGCGCCGCACTGTGGGAGGGTCAGTACTGAGGGAAACCCGCACTGTGGGAGGGTCAGTACTGAGGGAACGCCGCACTGTGGGAGGGCCAGTACTGAGGGAGCGCCGCACTGTGGGAGGGTCAGTACTGAGGGAGTGCTGCACTGTGGGAGGGTCAGTACTGAGGGAGTGCCGCACTGTCAGAGGGTCAGTACTGAAGGAGTGCCGCACTGTCAGAGGGTCAGTACTGAGGGAGTGCCGCACTGTCAGAGGGTCAGTACTGAGGGAGCGCCGCACTGTCGGAGGGTCAGTGCTGAAGGAGCGCCGAAATGTCGGAGGGTCAGTACTGAGGGAGTGCCGCACTGTGGGAGGGTCAGTACTGAGGGAGTGCCGCACTGTCGGAGGGTCAGTACTGAGGGAGCTCTGCACTGTGGGAGTGGCAGCACTGAGGGATCGCCGCACTGTGGGAGGGTCAGTACTGAGGGAACTCCGCACTGTCAGAGGATCAGTACTGAGGGAGCGCCGCACTGTGGGAGGGTCAGTACTGAGGGAGTTCCGCACTGTGGCAAGGTCAGTACTGAGGGAGTGCCGCACTGTGGGAGGGCTGGTACTGAGGGAGCACCGCACTGTGGTAGGGTCAGTACTGAGGGAGTGCCGCACTGTGGGAGGGTCAGTACTGAGGGAGCGCCGCACTGTCAGAGGGTCAGTACTGAGGGAGCGGCGCACTGTGGGTCGGTCAGTGCTGAGGGAGCTCCGCACTGTGGGAGGGTCAGTGCTGAGGGAGCTCCGCACTGTGGGAGGGTCAGTGCTGAGGGAGTGCCGCACTGTGGGAGGGTCAGTACTGAGGGAGCGCCGCACTGTGGGAGGGTCAGTACTGAGGGAGTGCCGCACTGTCAGAGGGTCAGTACTGAGGGAGCTCCGCACTGTCGGAGTGTCAGTACTGAGGGAGTGCCGCACTGTCAGAGGGTCAGTACTGAGGGAGCGCCGCACTGTCGGAGGGTCAGTGCTGAACGAGCGCCGAACTGTCGGAGGGTCAGTACTGAGGGAGCGCCGCACTGTGGGAGTGCCGCACTGAGGGAGGGTCAGTACTGAGGGTACTCCGCACTGTCAGAGGGTCAGTACTGAGGGAGCGCTGCATTGTGGGAGGGTCAGTACTGAGGGAGTGTCGCACTGTGGGAGGGTCAGTACTGAGGGAACTCCGCACTGTCAGAGGGTCAGTACTGAGGGAGCTACGTACTGTGGGAGGGTTAGTACTGAGGGAGCACTGCACTGTGGGAGGGGCAGTGCTGAGGGAGCGCCGCACTGTGGGAGGGTCAGTACTGAGGGAGCACCGCACTGTGGGACCGTCAGTGCTGCGGGAGCGCTGCACTGTGGGAGGGTCAGTACAGAGGGAGTGCCGCACTGTCAGAGGGTCAGTACTGAGGGAGTGCCGCACTGTCGGAGGGTCAGTACTGAGGGAGTGCCGCACTGTCAGAGGGTCAGTACTGAGGGAGCGGCGCACTGTGGGTAGGTCAGTGCTGAGGGAGCGCCGCACTGTGGGAGGGCGGGTACTGAGGGAGCACCGCACTGTGGTAGGGTCAGTACTGAGGGAGTGCCGCACTGTGGGAGGGTCAGTACTGAGGGAGCGCCGCACTGTCAGAGGGTCAGTACTGAGGGAGCGCCGCACTGTGGGAGGGTCAGTACTGAGGGAGTGCCGCACTGTGGGAGGGTCAGTACTGAGGGAGCCCCGCACTGTGGGAGGGTCAGTACTGAGGGAGTGCAGCACTGTGGGAGGGTCAGTACTGAGGGAGCGCCGCACTGTGGGAGGGTCAGTACTGAGGGAAACCCGCACTGTGGGAGGGTCAGTACTGAGGGAACGCCGCACTGTGGGAGGGCCAGTACTGAGGGAGCGCCGCACTGTGGGAGGGTCAGTACTGAGGGAGTGCTGCACTGTGGGAGGGTCAGTACTGAGGGAGTGCCGCACTGTCAGAGGGTCAGTACTGAAGGAGTGCCGCACTGTCAGAGGGTCAGTACTGAGGGAGTGCCGCACTGTCAGAGGGTCAGTACTGAGGGAGCGCCGCACTGTCGGAGGGTCAGTGCTGAAGGAGCGCCGAAATGTCGGAGGGTCAGTACTGAGGGAGTGCCGCACTGTGGGAGGGTCAGTACTGAGGGAGTGCCGCACTGTCGGAGGGTCAGTACTGAGGGAGCTCTGCACTGTGGGAGTGGCAGCACTGAGGGATCGCCGCACTGTGGGAGGGTCAGTACTGAGGGAACTCCGCACTGTCAGAGGATCAGTACTGAGGGAGCGCCGCACTGTGGGAGGGTCAGTACTGAGGGAGTTCCGCACTGTGGCAAGGTCAGTACTGAGGGAGTGCCGCACTGTGGGAAGGTCAGTACTGAGGGAGTAACGCACTGTGGGAGGGTCAGGACTGAGGGAGCTACGCACTGTGTGAGGGTCAGTACTGAGGGAACTCCGCACTGTCTGAGGGACAGTACTGAGGGAACTCCGCACTGTCAGAGGGTCAGTACTGAGGGACCTCCGCACTGTGGGAGGGTCAGTACTGAGGGAGTAACGCACTGGCGGAGGGTCAGGACTGAGGGAGCGCCGCACTGTGGGAGTGTCAGTACTGAGGGAGCGCCGCACTGTGGGAGGGTCAGTACTGAGGGAACTCCGCACTGTCTGAGGGTCAGTACTGAGGGAACTCCGCACTGTCAGAGGGTCAGTACTGAGGGAGCTCCGCCCTGTGGGAGGGTCAGTACTGAGGGAGTGCCGCACTGTCGGAGAGTCAGTACTGAGGGAGCGCCGCACTGTGGGAGGGTCAGTACTGAGGGAGCACCGCACTGTGGGAGGGTCAGTACTGAGGGAGCGCCGCACTGTGGGAGGGCTGGTACTGAGGGAGCACCGCACTGTGGTAGGGTCAGTACTGAGGGAGTGCCGCACTGTGGGAGGGTCAGTACTGAGGGAGCGCCGCACTGTCAGAGGGTCAGTACTGAGGGAACGCCGCACTGTGGGAGGGTCAGTACTGAGGGAGCGCCGCAGTGTGGGAGGGTCAGTACTGAGGGAGTGCTGCACTGTGGGAGGGTCAGTATTGAGGGAGCTCCGCACTGTGGCAGGGTCAGTATTGAGGGAGCACCGCACTGTCGGAGGGTCAGTACTGAAGGAGTGCCGCACTGTCAGAGGGTCAGTACTGAGTGAGCACCGCACTGTCAGAGGGTCAGTACTGAGGGAGTGCCGCACTGTGGGAGGGTCATTACTGAGGGAGCACCGCACTGTCAGAGGGTCAGTACTGAGGGAGTGCCGCACTGAGGGAGGGTCAGTACTGAGGGTACTCCGCACTGTCAGAGGGTCAGTACTGAGGGAGCGCCGCATTGTGGGAGGGTCAGTACTGAGGGATCGCCGCACTGTCAGAGGGTCAGTACTGAGGGAGTGTCGCACTGTGGGAGGGTCAGTACTGAGGGAACTCCGCACTGTCAGAGGGTCAGTACTGAGGGAGCGCCGCATTGTGGGAGGGTCAGAACTGAGGGAACTCAACACTGTGGGAGGGTCAGTGCTGAGGGAGCGCCGCACTGTGGGAGGGTCAGTGCTGAGAGAGTGCCGCACTGTTAGAGGGTCAGTACTGAGGGAGCACCGCACTGTCAGAGGGTCAGTACTGAGGGAGCACTGCACTGTGGGAGGGTCAGTGCTGAGGGAACTCAACACTGTGCGAGGGTCAGTACTGAGGGAGCGCAGCACTGTGGGAGGGTCAGTGCTGAGAGAGTGCCGCACTGTTAGAGGGTCAGTACTGAGGGAGCACCGCACTGTCAGAGTGTCAGTACTGAGGGAGCACTGCACTGTGGGAGGGTCAGTGCTGAGAGAGTGCCGCACTGTTAGAGGGTCAGTACTGAGGGAGCTACGTACTGTGGGAGGGTCAGTACTGAGGGAGCACCGCACTGTGGGAGGGTCAGTACTGAGGGAGCACTGCACTGTGGGAGGATCAGTATTGAGGGAGTGCCGCACTGTGGGAGGGTCAGTGCTGAGGTAGCACCGCACTGTGGGAGAGTCAGTGCTGAGGGAGCGCTGCACTGTGGGAGGGTCAGTACTGAGGGAGCGGCGCACTGTGGGTAGGTCAGTGCTGAGGGAGCTCCGCACTGTGGGAGGGTCAGTACTGAGGGAGCGCCGCACTGTGGGAGGGTCAGTACTGAGGGAGTGCCGCACTGTCAGAGGGTCAGTACTGAGGGAGCTCCGCACTGTCGGAGTGTCAGTACTGAGGGAGTGCCGCACTGTCAGAGGGTCAGTACTGAGGGAGCGCCGCACTGTGGGAGGGTCAGTACTGAGGGAGCGCCGCACTGTCGGAGGGTCAGTACTGAGGGAGCGCCGCACTGTGGGAGTGTCAGCACTGAGGGAGCGCCGCACTGTGGGAGTGCCGCACTGAGGGAGGGTCAGTACTGAGGGTACTCCGCACTGTCAGAGGGTCAGTACTGAGGGAGTGCTGCTCTGTCAGAGGGTCAGTACTGAGGGAGCGCCGCATTGTGGGAGGGTCAGAACTGAGGGAACTCAACTGTTGGAGGGTCAGTGCTGAGGGAGCGCAGCACTGTGGGAGGGTCAGTGCTGAGAGAGTGCCGCACTGTTAGAGGGTCAGTACTGAGGGAGCTACGTACTGTGGGAGGGTTAGTACTGAGGGAGCACTGCACTGTGGGAGGGGCAGTGCTGAGGGAGCGCCGCACTGTGGGAGGGTCAGTACTGAGGGAGCACCGCACTGTGGGAGGGTCAGTACTGAGGGAGCTACGTACTGTGGGAGGGTTAGTACTGAGGGAGCACTGCACTGTGGGAGGGGCAGTGCTGAGGGAGCGCTGCACTGTGGGAGGGTCAGTACAGAGGGAGTGCCGCACTGTCAGAGGGTCAGTACTGAGGGAGTGCCGCACTGTCGGAGGGTCAGTACTGAGGGAGTGCCGCACTGTGGGAGGGTCAGTACTGAGGGAGCGCCGCACTGTCAGAGGGTCAGTACTGAGGGAGTGCCGCACTGTCAGAGGGTCAGTACTGAGGGAGTGGCGCACTGTGGGTAGGTCAGTGCTGAGGGAGCGCCGCACTGTGGGAGGGCTGGTACTGAGGGAGTGCCGCACTGTCAGAGGGTCAGTACTGAGGGAGCTCCGCACTGTCGGAGTGTCAGTACTGAGGGAGTGCCGCACTGTCAGAGGGTCAGTACTGAGGGAGCGCCGCACTGTCGGAGGGTCAGTGCTGAACGAGCGCCGAACTGTCGGAGGGTCAGTACTGAGGGAGCGCCGCACTGTCAGAGGGTCAGTACTGAGGGAGCGCTGCATTGTGGGAGGATCAGTACTGAGGGAGTGTCGCACTGTGGGAGGGTCAGTACTGAGGGAACTCCGCACTGTCAGAGGGTCAGTACTGAGGGAGCTACGTACTGTGGGAGGGTTAGTACTGAGGGAGCACTGCACTGTGGGAGGGGCAGTGCTGAGGGAGCGCCGCACTGTGGGAGGGTCAGTACTGAGGGAGCACCGCACTGTGGGACCGTCAGTGCTGAGGGAGCGCTGCACTGTGGGAGGGTCAGTACAGAGGGAGTGCCGCACTGTCAGAGGGTCAGTACTGAGGGAGTGCCGCACTGTCGGAGGGTCAGTACTGAGGGAGTGCCGCACTGTCAGAGGGTCAGTACTGAGGGAGCGGCGCACTGTGGGTAGGTCAGTGCTGAGGGAGCGCCGCACTGTGGGAGGGCGGGTACTGAGGGAGCACCGCACTGTGGTAGGGTCAGTACTGAGGGAGTGCCGCACTGTGGGAGGGTCAGTACTGAGGGAGCGCCGCACTGTCAGAGGGTCAGTACTGAGGGAGCGCCGCACTGTGGGAGGGTCAGTACTGAGGGAGTGCCGCACTGTGGGAGGGTCAGTACTGAGGGAGCCCCGCACTGTGGGAGGGTCAGTACTGAGGGAGTGCAGCACTGTGGGAGGGTCAGTACTGAGGGAAACCCGCACTGTGGGAGGGTCAGTACTGAGGGAACGCCGCACTGTGGGAGGGCCAGTACTGAGGGAGCGCCGCACTGTGGGAGGGTCAGTACTGAGGGAGTGCTGCACTGTGGGAGGGTCAGTACTGAGGGAGTGCCGCACTGTCAGAGGGTCAGTACTGAAGGAGTGCCGCACTGTCAGAGGGTCAGTACTGAGGGAGTGCCGCACTGTCAGAGGGTCAGTACTGAGGGAGCGCCGCACTGTCGGAGGGTCAGTGCTGAAGGAGCGCCGAAATGTCGGAGGGTCAGTACTGAGGGAGTGCCGCACTGTCGGAGGGTCAGTACTGAGGGAGCTCTGCACTGTGGGAGTGGCAGCACTGAGGGATCGCCGCACTGTGGGAGGGTCAGTACTGAGGGAACTCCGCACTGTCAGAGGATCAGTACTGAGGGAGCGCCGCACTGTGGGAGGGTCAGTACTGAGGGAGTTCCGCACTGTGGCAAGGTCAGTACTGAGGGAGTGCCGCACTGTGGGAGGGTCAGTACTGAGGGAGTAACGCACTGTGGGAGGGTCAGGACTGAGGGAGCTACGCACTGTGTGAGGGTCAGTACTGAGGGAACTCCGCACTGTCTGAGGGACAGTACTGAGGGAACTCCGCACTGTCAGAGGGTCAGTACTGAGGGACCTCCGCACTGTGGGAGGGTCAGTACTGAGGGAGTAACGCACTGGCGGAGGGTCAGGACTGAGGGAGCGCCGCACTGTGGGAGTGTCAGTACTGAGGGAGCGCCGCACTGTGGGAGGGTCAGTACTGAGGGAACTCCGCACTGTCTGAGGGTCAGTACTGAGGGAACTCCGCACTGTCAGAGGGTCAGTACTGAGGGAGCTCCGCCCTGTGGGAGGGTCAGTACTGAGGGAGTGCCGCACTGTCGGAGAGTCAGTACTGAGGGAGCGCCGCACTGTGGGAGGGTCAGTACTGAGGGAGCACCGCACTGTGGGAGGGTCAGTACTGAGGGAGCGCCGCACTGTGGGAGGGCTGGTACTGAGGGAGCACCGCACTGTGGTAGGGTCAGTACTGAGGGAGTGCCGCACTGTGGGAGGGTCAGTACTGAGGGAGCGCCGCACTGTCAGAGGGTCAGTACTGAGGGAACGCCGCACTGTGGGAGGGTCAGTACTGAGGGAGCGCCGCAGTGTGGGAGGGTCAGTACTGAGGGAGTGCTGCACTGTGGGAGGGTCAGTATTGAGGGAGCTCCGCACTGTGGCAGGGTCAGTATTGAGGGAGCACCGCACTGTCGGAGGGTCAGTACTGAGGGAGTGCCGCACTGTCAGAGGGTCAGTACTGAGTGAGCACCGCACTGTCAGAGGGTCAGTACTGAGGGAGTGCCGCACTGTGGGAGGGTCATTACTGAGGGAGCACCGCACTGTCAGAGGGTCAGTACTGAGGGAGTGCCGCACTGAGGGAGGGTCAGTACTGAGGGTACTCCGCACTGTCAGAGGGTCAGTACTGAGGGAGCGCCGCATTGTGGGAGGGTCAGTACTGAGGGATCGCCGCACTGTCAGAGGGTCAGTACTGAGGGAGTGTCGCACTGTGGGAGGGTCAGTACTGAGGGAACTCCGCACTGTCAGAGGGTCAGTACTGAGGGAGCGCCGCATTGTGGGAGGGTCAGAACTGAGGAACTCAACACTGTGGGAGGGTCAGTGCTGAGGGAGCGCCGCACTGTGGGAGGGTCAGTGCTGAGAGAGTGCCGCACTGTTAGAGGGTCAGTACTGAGGGAGCACCGCACTGTCAGAGGGTCAGTACTGAGGGAGCACTGCACTGTGGGAGGGTCAGTGCTGAGGGAACTCAACACTGTGCGAGGGTCAGTACTGAGGGAGCGCAGCACTGTGGGAGGGTCAGTGCTGAGAGAGTGCCGCACTGTTAGAGGGTCAGTACTGAGGGAGCACCGCACTGTCAGAGTGTCAGTACTGAGGGAGCACTGCACTGTGGGAGGGTCAGTGCTGAGAGAGTGCCGCACTGTTAGAGGGTCAGTACTGAGGGAGCTACGTACTGTGGGAGGGTCAGTACTGAGGGAGCACCGCACTGTGGGAGGGTCAGTACTGAGGGAGCACTGCACTGTGGGAGGGTCAGTATTGAGGGAGTGCCGCACTGTGGGAGGGTCAGTGCTGAGGTAGCACCGCACTGTGGGAGAGTCAGTGCTGAGGGAGCGCTGCACTGTGGGAGGGTCAGTACTGAGGGAGCGGCGCACTGTGGGTAGGTCAGTGCTGAGGGAGCTCCGCACTGTGGGAGGGTCAGTACTGAGGGAGCGCCGCACTGTGGGAGGGTCAGTACTGAGGGAGTGCCGCACTGTCAGAGGGTCAGTACTGAGGGAGCTCCGCACTGTCGGAGTGTCAGTACTGAGGGAGTGCCGCACTGTCAGAGGGTCAGTACTGAGGGAGCGCCGCACTGTCGGAGGGTCAGTACTGAGGGAGCGCCGCACTGTCGGAGGGTCAGTACTGAGGGAGTGCCGCACTGTGGGAGGGTCAGTACTGAGGGAGCGCCGCACTGTCGGAGGGTCAGTACTGAGGGAGCGCCGCACTGTGGGAGTGTCAGCACTGAGGGAGCGCCGCACTGTGGGAGTGCCGCACTGAGGGAGGGTCAGTACTGAGGGTACTCCGCACTGTCAGAGGGTCAGTACTGAGGGAGCGCCGCATTGTTGGAGGGTCAGTACTGAGGGAGTGTCGCACTGTGGGAGGGTCAGTACTGAGGGAACTCCGCACTGTCAGAGGGTCAGTACTGAGGGAGCGCCGCATTGTGGGAGGGTCAGAACTGAGGGAACTCAACTGTGGGAGGGTCAGTGCTGAGGGAGCGCAGCACTGTGGGAGGGTCAGTGCTGAGAGAGTGCCGCACTGTTAGAGGGTCAGTACTGAGGGAGCGCCGCACTGTGGGAGGGTCAGTACTGAGGGAGCACCGCACTGTGGGAGAGTCAGTGCTGAGGGAGCGCTGCACTGTGGGAGGGTCAGTACAGGGCGAGTGCCGCACTGTCAGAGGGTCAGTACTGAGGGAGTGCCGCACTGTCAGAGGGTCAGTACTGAGGGAGCGGCGCACTGTGGGTAGGTCAGTGCTGAGGTAGCGCCGCACTGTGGGAGGGCTGGTACTGAGGGAGCACCGCACTGTGGTAGGGTCAGTACTGAGGGAGTGCCGCACTGTGGGAGGGTCAGTACTGAGGGAGCGCCGCACTGTCAGAGGGTCAGTACTGAGGGAGCGGCGCACTGTGGGTCGGTCAGTGCTGAGGGAGCTCCGCACTGTGGGAGGGTCAGTGCTGAGGGAGCTCCGCACTGTGGGAGGGTCAGTGCTGAGGGAGTGCCGCACTGTGGGAGGGTCAGTACTGAGGGAGCGCCGCACTGTGGGAGGGTCAGTACTGAGGGAGTGCCGCACTGTCAGAGGGTCAGTACTGAGGGAGCTCCGCACTGTCGGAGTGTCAGTACTGAGGGAGTGCCGCACTGTCAGAGGGTCAGTACTGAGGGAGCGCCGCACTGTCGGAGGGTCAGTACTGAGGGAGTGCCGCACTGTGGGAGTGTCAGCACTGAGGGAGCGCCGCACTGTGGGAGTGCCGCACTGAGGGAGGGTCAGTACTGAGGGTACTCCGTACTGTCAGAGGGTCAGTACTGAGGGAGCGCTGCATTGTGGGAGGGTCAGTACTGAGGGAGTGTCGCACTGTGGGAGGGTCAGTACTGAGGGAACTCCGCACTGTCAGAGGGTCAGTACTGAGGGAGTGCCGCACTGTCAGAGGGTCAGTACTGAGGGAGTGTCGCACTGTCAGAGGGTCAGTACTGAGGGAACTCCGCACTGTCAGAGGGTCAGTGCTGAGGGAGCGCAGCACTGTGGGAGGGTCAGTGCTGAGAGTGTGCCGCACTGTTAGAGGGTCAGTACTGAGGGAGCTACGTACTGTGGGAGGGTTAGTACTGAGGGAGCACTGCACTGTGGGAGGGGCAGTGCTGAGGGAGCACCGCACTGTGGGACCGTCAGTGCTGAGGGAGCGCTGCACTGTGGGAGGGTCAGTACAGAGGGAGTGCCGCACTGTCAGAGGGTCAGTACTGAGGGAGCACCGCACTGTGGGACCGTCAGTGCTGAGGGAGCGCTGCACTGTGGGAGGGTCAGTACAGAGGGAGTGCCGCACTGTGGGAGGGTCAGTACTGAGGGAGCACCGCACTGTGGGACCGTCAGTGCTGAGGGAGCGCTGCACTGTGGGAGGGTCAGTACAGAGGGAGTGCCGCACTGTCAGAGGGTCAGTACTGAGGGGGTGCCGCACTGTCGGAGGGTCAGTACTGAGGGAGTGCCGCACTGTCAGAGGGTCAGTACTGAGGGAGCGGCGCACTGTGGGTAGGTCAGTGCTGAGGGAGCGCCGCACTGTGGGAGGGCGGGTACTGAGGGAGCACCACACTGTGGTAGGGTCAGTACTGAGGGAGTGCCGCACTGTGGGAGGGTCAGTACTGAGGGAGCGCCGCACTGTCAGAGGGTCAGTACTGAGGGAGCGCCGCACTGTGGGAGGGTCAGTACTGAGGGAGTGCCGCACTGTGGGAGGGTCAGTACTGAGGGAGCCCCGCACTGTGGGAGGGTCAGTACTGAGGGAGTGCAGCACTGTGGGAGGGTCAGTACTGAGGGAAACCCGCACTGTGGGAGGGTCAGTACTGAGGGAACGCCGCACTGTGGGAGGGCCAGTACTGAGGGAGCGCCGCACTGTGGGAGGGTCAGTACTGAGGGAGTGCTGCACTGTGGGAGGGTCAGTACTGAGGGAGCTCCGCACTGTGGCAGGGTCAGTACTGAGGGAGTGCCGCACTGTCAGAGGGTCAGTACTGAGGGAGCACCGCACTGTCAGAGGGTCAGTACTGAGGGAGTGCCGCACTGTCAGAGGGTCAGTACTGAGGGAACTCCGCACTGTGGGTAGGTCAGTGCTGAGGGAGCGCTGCACTGTGGGAGGGTCAGTACAGAGGGAGTGCCGCACTGTCAGAGGGTCAGTACTGAGGGGGTGCCGCACTGTCGGAGGGTCAGTACTGAGGGAGTGCCGCACTGTCAGAGGGTCAGTACTGAGGGAGCGGCGCACTGTGGGTAGGTCAGTGCTGAGGGAGCGCCGCACTGTGGGAGGGCGGGTACTGAGGGAGCACCACACTGTGGTAGGGTCAGTACTGAGGGAGTGCCGCACTGTGGGAGGGTCAGTACTGAGGGAGCGCCGCACTGTCAGAGGGTCAGTACTGAGGGAGCGCCGCACTGTGGGAGGGTCAGTACTGAGGGAGCGCCGCACTGTGGGAGGGTCAGTACTGAGGGAGTGCTGCACTGTGGGAGGGTCAGTACTGAGGGAGCTCCGCACTGTGGCAGGGTCAGTACTGAGGGAGTGCCGCACTGTCAGAGGGTCAGTACTGAGGGAGCACCGCACTGTCAGAGGGTCAGTACTGAGGGAGTGCCGCACTGTCAGAGGGTCAGTACTGAGGGAACTCCGCACTGTCAGAGGGTCAGTACTGAGGGAGCTCCGCACTGTGGGAGGGTCAGTACTGAGGGAGCGTCGCACTGTCAGAGGGTCAGTACTGAGGGAGCGCCGCACTGTGGGAGGGTCAGTACTGAGGGATAGCCGCACTGTCAGAGGGTCAGTGCTGAGGGGAGTGTCGCACTGTGGGAGGGTCAGTACTGAGGGAACTCCGCACTGTCAGAGGGTCAGTACTGAGGGAGCGCCGCATTGTGGGAGGGTCAGAACTGAGGGAACTCAACACTGTGGGAGGGTCAGTGCTGAGGGAGCGCCGCACTGTGCGAGGGTCAGTACTGAGGGAGCGCAGCACTGTGGGAGGGTCAGTGCTGAGAGAGTGCCGCACTGTTAGAGGGTCAGTACTGAGGGAGCTACGTACTGTGGGAGGGTTAGTACTGAGGGAGCACTGCACTGTGGGAGGGTCAGTACTGAGGGAGCACCGCACTGTGGGAGAGTCAGTGCTGAGGGAGCGCTGCACTGTGGGAGGGTCTGTACAGAGGGAGCCCCGCACTGTGGGAGGGTCAGTACTGAGGGAGTAACGCACTGTGGGAGGGTCAGGACTGAGGGAGCTACGCACTGTGTGAGGGTCAGTACTGAGGGAGCTCCGCACTGTGGGAGTGTCAGTACTGAGGGAGTGCCGCACTGTCACAGGGTCAGTACTGAGGTAGCGCCGCACTGTCGGAGGGTCAGTACTGAGGGAGCACCGCACTGTGGGAGGGTCAGTACTGAGGGAGCGCCGCACTGACGGAGGGTCAGTACTGAGGGAGTGTCGCACTGTCAGAGGGTCAGTACTGAGGGAGTGCCGCACTGTGGGAGGGTCTGCACTGAGGGAACTCTGCACCGTCAGAGGGTCAGCACTGAGGGAGCGCCGCATTGTGGGAGGGTCAGTACTGAGGGAGCTCCGCACTGCCAGAGGGTCAGTACTGAGGGAGTGCCGCACTGTGGGAGGGTCTGTACTGAGGGATAGCCGCACTGTCAGAGGGTCAGTACTGAGGGAGTGTCGCACTGTGGGAGGGTCAGTACTGAGGGAACTCCGCACTGTGGGAGGGTCAGTACTGAGGGAGTGCAGCACTGTGGGAGGGTCAGTACTGAGGGAAACCCGCACTGTGGGAGGGTCAGTACTGAGGGAACGCCGCACTGTGGGAGGGCCAGTACTGAGGGAGTGCTGCACTGTGGGAGGGTCAGTACTGAGGGAGCTCCGCACTGTGGCAGGGTCAGTACTGAGGGAGCACCGCACTGTCAGAGGGTCAGTACTGAGGGAGTGCCGCACTGAGGGAGGGTCAGTACTGAGGGTACTCCGCACTGTCAGAGGGTCAGTACTGAGGGAGCGCCGCACTGTGGGAGGGTCAGTACTGAGGGATAGCCGCACTGTGGGAGGGTCAGTGCTGAGGGAGCGCCGCACTGTGCGAGGGTCAGTACTGAGGGAGCGCAGCACTGTGGGAGGGTCAGTGCTGAGAGAGTGCCGCACTGTTAGAGGGTCAGTACTGAGGGAGTGCTGCACTGTGGGAGGGTCAGTATTGAGGGAGCGCCGCACTGTGGGAGGGTCAGTGTTGAGGGAGCGCCGCACTGTCGGAGGGTCAGTACTGAGGGGGCTACGCACTGTGCGAGGGCCAGTACTGAGGGAGTGCCGCACTGTGGGAGGGTCAGTGCTGAGGGAGCTACGTACTGTGGGAGGGTTAGTACTGAGGGAGCACTGCACTGTGGGAGGGTCAGTACTGAGGGAGCACCGCACTGTGGGAGGGTCAGTACTGAGGGAGCGCCGCACTCTGGGAGGGTCAGTACCGAGGGAGCGGCGCACTGTGGGAGGGTCAGTACTGAGGGAGCGCCGCACTGTCAGAGGGTCAGTACTGAGGGAGCGCCGCACTGTGGGAGGGTCAGTACTGAGGGAGCGCCGCACTGTCAGAGGGTCAGTACTGAGGGAGCGCCGCACAGTCAGAGGGTCAGTGCTGAGGGAGCGCCGCACTGTCGGAGGGTCAGTCCTGAGGGAACGCCGCACTGTGGGAAGGTCAGTACTGAGGGAGTGCCGCACTGTGGGAGGGTCAGTACTGAGGGAGCACCGCAATGTGGGAGGGTCAGTACTGAGGGAGCGACGCACTGTCGGATGGTCAGGACTGAGGGAGCTCCGCACTGTGTGAGGGTCAGTACTGAGGGAGCTCTGCACTGTGGCAGGGTCAGTACTGAGGGAGCGCCGCCCTGTGGGAGGGTCAGTACTGAGGGAGTGTCGCACTGTGGGAGGGACAGTGCTGAGGGAGCGCCGCACTGTAGGGGGGTCAGTACTGAGGGAACTCCACACTGTGGGAGGGTCAGTACTGAGGGAGCTCCGCACAGTCAGAGGGTCAGTACTGAAGGAGCGCTGCACTGTGGGAGGGTCAGTACTGAGCGAGTGCTGCACTGTGGGAGGATCTGTACTGAGGGAGCGCCGCACTGTGGGAGGGTTAGTGCTGAGGGAGCTCCCCCAGCGCGGAGGATCCGTACTGAGGGAGCGCCGCACTGTGGGAGGGTCAGTACTGAGGGAGTGCCACACTGTCGGAGGGTCAGAACTGAGGGAGCGCCGCACTGTCGGAGGGTCAGTACTGAGGGAGTGCTGCACTGTGGGAGGGTCAGTACTGAGGGAGCGCCGCACTGTGGGAGGGTCAGTGTTGAGGGAGCGCCGCACTGTAGGAGGGTCAGTACTGAGGGAGCTACGCACTGACGGAGGGTCAGTACTGAGGGAGCGCTGCACTGTCGGAGGGTCAGTACTGAGGGAGCGCCGCACTGTGGGAAGGTCAGTACTGAGGGAGTGCCGCACTGTGGCAGGGTCAGTACTGAGGAGGCGCTGCACTGTAAGAGGGTCAGTACTGAGGGAGCGGCGCACTGTGGGTAGGTCAGTGCTGAGGGAGCGCCGCACTGTGGGAGGGCTGGTACTGAGGGAGCACCGCACTGTGGTAGGGTCAGTACTGAGGGAGTGCCGCACTGTGGGAGGGTCAGTACTGAGGGAGCGCCGCACTGTCAGAGGGTCAGTACTGAGGGAGCGGCGCACTGTGGGTCGGTCAGTGCTGAGGGAGCTCCGCACTGTGGGAGGGTCAGTGCTGAGGGAGATCCGCACTGTGGGAGGGTCAGTGCTGAGGGAGTGCCGCACTGTGGGAGGGTCAGTACTGAGGGAGCGCCGCACTGTGGGAGGGTCAGTACTGAGGGAGTGCCGCACTGTCAGAGGGTCAGTACTGAGGGAGCTCCGCACTGTCGGAGTGTCAGTACTGAGGGAGTGCCGCACTGTCAGAGGGTCAGTACTGAGGGAGCGCCGCACTGTCGGAGGGTCAGTGCTGAACGAGCGTCGAACTGTCGGAGGGTCAGTACTGAGGGAGCGCCGCACTGTGGGAGTGTCAGCACTAAGGGAGCGCCGCACTGTGGGAGTGCCGCACTGAGGGAGGGTCAGTACTGAGGGTACTCCGCACTGTCAGAGGGTCAGTACTGAGGGAGCGCTGCATTGTGGGAGGGTCAGTACTGAGGGAGTGTCGCACTGTGGGAGGGTCAGTACTGAGGGAACTCCGCACTGTCAGAGGGTCAGTACTGAGGGAGTGCCGCACTGTCAGAGGGTCAGTACTGAGGGAGTGTCGCACTGTCAGAGGGTCAGTACTGAGGGAACTCCGCACTGTCAGAGGGTCAGTACTGAGGGAGCGCCGCATTGTGGGAGGGTCAGAACTGAGGGAACTCAACTGTGGGAGGGTCAGTGCTGAGGGAGCGCAGCACTGTGGGAGGGTCAGTGCTGAGAGTGTGCCGCACTGTTAGAGGGTCAGTACTGAGGGAGCTACGTACTGTGGGAGGGTTAGTACTGAGGGAGCACTGCACTGTGGGAGGGGCAGTGCTGAGGGAGCACCGCACTGTGGGACCGTCAGTGCTGAGGGAGCGCTGCACTGTGGGAGGGTCAGTACAGAGGGAGTGCCGCACTGTCAGAGGGTCAGTACTGAGGGAGCACCGCACTGTGGGACCGTCAGTGCTGAGGGAGCGCTGCACTGTGGGAGGGTCAGTACAGAGGGAGTGCCGCACTGTGGGAGGGTCAGTACTGAGGGAGCACCGCACTGTGGGACCGTCAGTGCTGAGGGAGCGCTGCACTGTGGGAGGGTCAGTACAGAGGGAGTGCCGCACTGTCAGAGGGTCAGTACTGAGGGAGTGCCGCACTGTCGGAGGGTCAGTACTGAGGGAGTGCCGCACTGTCAGAGGGTCAGTACTGAGGGAGCGGCGCACTGTGGGTAGGTCAGTGCTGAGGGAGCGCCGCACTGTGGGAGGGCGGGTACTGAGGGAGCACCGCACTGTGGTAGGGTCAGTACTGAGGGAGTGCCGCACTGTGGGAGGGTCAGTACTGAGGGAGCGCCGCACTGTCAGAGGGTCAGTACTGAGGGAGCGCCGCACTGTGGGAGGGTCAGTACTGAGGGAGTGCCGCACTGTGGGAGGGTCAGTACTGAGGGAGCCCCGCACTGTGGGAGGGTCAGTACTGAGGGAGTGCAGCACTGTGGGAGGGTCAGTACTGAGGGAAACCCGCACTGTGGGAGGGTCAGTACTGAGGGAACGCCGCACTGTGGGAGGGCCAGTACTGAGGGAGCGCCGCACTGTGGGAGGGTCAGTACTGAGGGAGTGCTGCACTGTGGGAGGGTCAGTACTGAGGGAGCTCCGCACTGTGGCAGGGTCAGTACTGAGGGAGTGCCGCACTGTCAGAGGGTCAGTACTGAGGGAGCACCGCACTGTCAGAGGGTCAGTACTGAGGGAGTGCCGCACTGTCAGAGGGTCAGTACTGAGGGAACTCCGCACTGTCAGAGGGTCAGTACTGAGGGAGCTCCGCACTGTGGGAGGGTCAGTACTGAGGGAGCGTCGCACTGTCAGAGGGTCAGTACTGAGGGAGCGCCGCACTGTGGGAGGGTCAGTACTGAGGGATAGCCGCACTGTCAGAGGGTCAGTGCTGAGGGGAGTGTCGCACTGTGGGAGGGTCAGTACTGAGGGAACTCCGCACTGTCAGAGGGTCAGTACTGAGGGAGCGCCGCATTGTGGGAGGGTCAGAACTGAGGGAACTCAACACTGTGGGAGGGTCAGTGCTGAGGGAGCGCCGCACTGTGCGAGGGTCAGTACTGAGGGAGCGCAGCACTGTGGGAGGGTCAGTGCTGAGAGAGTGCCGCACTGTTAGAGGGTCAGTACTGAGGGAGCTACGTACTGTGGGAGGGTTAGTACTGAGGGAGCACTGCACGTGGGAGGGTCAGTGCTGAGGGAGCGCCGCACTGTGGGAGGGTCAGTACTGAGGGAGCACCGCACTGTGGGAGGGACAGTGCTGAGGGAGCGCCGCACTGTAGGGGGGTCAGTACTGAGGGAACTCCACACTGTGGGAGGGTCAGTACTGAGGGAGCTCCGCACAGTCAGAGGGTCAGTACTGAAGGAGCGCTGCACTGTGGGAGGGTCAGTACTGAGCGAGTGCTGCACTGTGGGAGGATCTGTACTGAGGGAGCGCCGCACTGTGGGAGGGTTAGTGCTGAGGGAGCTCCCCCAGCGCGGAGGATCCGTACTGAGGGAGCGCCGCACTGTGGGAGGGTCAGTACTGAGGGAGTGCCACACTGTCGGAGGGTCAGAACTGAGGGAGCGCCGCACTGTCGGAGGGTCAGTACTGAGGGAGTGCTGCACTGTGGGAGGGTCAGTACTGAGGGAGCGCCGCACTGTGGGAGGGTCAGTGTTGAGGGAGCGCCGCACTGTAGGAGGGTCAGTACTGAGGGAGCTACGCACTGACGGAGGGTCAGTACTGAGGGAGCGCTGCACTGTCGGAGGGTCAGTACTGAGGGAGCGCCGCACTGTGGGAAGGTCAGTACTGAGGGAGTGCCGCACTGTGGCAGGGTCAGTACTGAGGAGGCGCTGCACTGTAAGAGGGTCAGTACTGAGGGAGCGGCGCACTGTGGGTAGGTCAGTGCTGAGGGAGCGCCGCACTGTGGGAGGGCTGGTACTGAGGGAGCACCGCACTGTGGTAGGGTCAGTACTGAGGGAGTGCCGCACTGTGGGTCGGTCAGTGCTGAGGGAGCTCCGCACTGTGGGAGGGTCAGTGCTGAGGGAGTGCCGCACTGTGGGAGGGTCAGTACTGAGGGAGCGCCGCACTGTGGGAGGGTCAGTACTGAGGGAGTGCCGCACTGTCAGAGGGTCAGTACTGAGGGAGCTCCGCACTGTCGGAGTGTCAGTACTGAGGGAGTGCCGCACTGTCAGAGGGTCAGTACTGAGGGAGCGCCGCACTGTCGGAGGGTCAGTGCTGAACGAGCGTCGAACTGTCGGAGGGTCAGTACTGAGGGAGCGCCGCACTGTGGGAGTGTCAGCACTAAGGGAGCGCCGCACTGTGGGAGTGCCGCACTGAGGGAGGGTCAGTACTGAGGGTACTCCGCACTGTCAGAGGGTCAGTACTGAGGGAGCGCTGCATTGTGGGAGGGTCAGTACTGAGGGAGTGTCGCACTGTGGGAGGGTCAGTACTGAGGGAACTCCGCACTGTCAGAGGGTCAGTACTGAGGGAGTGCCGCACTGTCAGAGGGTCAGTACTGAGGGAGTGTCGCACTGTCAGAGGGTCAGTACTGAGGGAACTCCGCACTGTCAGAGGGTCAGTACTGAGGGAGCGCCGCATTGTGGGAGGGTCAGAACTGAGGGAACTCAACTGTGGGAGGGTCAGTGCTGAGGGAGCGCAGCACTGTGGGAGGGTCAGTGCTGAGAGTGTGCCGCACTGTTAGAGGGTCAGTACTGAGGGAGCTACGTACTGTGGGAGGGTTAGTACTGAGGGAGCACTGCACTGTGGGAGGGGCAGTGCTGAGGGAGCACCGCACTGTGGGACCGTCAGTGCTGAGGGAGCGCTGCACTGTGGGAGGGTCAGTACAGAGGGAGTGCCGCACTGTCAGAGGGTCAGTACTGAGGGAGCACCGCACTGTGGGACCGTCAGTGCTGAGGGAGCGCTGCACTGTGGGAGGGTCAGTACAGAGGGAGTGCCGCACTGTGGGAGGGTCAGTACTGAGGGAGCACCGCACTGTGGGACCGTCAGTGCTGAGGGAGCGCTGCACTGTGGGAGGGTCAGTACAGAGGGAGTGCCGCACTGTCAGAGGGTCAGTACTGAGGGAGTGCCGCACTGTCGGAGGGTCAGTACTGAGGGAGTGCCGCACTGTCAGAGGGTCAGTACTGAGGGAGCGGCGCACTGTGGGTAGGTCAGTGCTGAGGGAGCGCCGCACTGTGGGAGGGCGGGTACTGAGGGAGCACCGCACTGTGGTAGGGTCAGTACTGAGGGAGTGCCGCACTGTGGGAGGGTCAGTACTGAGGGAGCGCCGCACTGTCAGAGGGTCAGTACTGAGGGAGCGCCGCACTGTGGGAGGGTCAGTACTGAGGGAGTGCCGCACTGTGGGAGGGTCAGTACTGAGGGAGCCCCGCACTGTGGGAGGGTCAGTACTGAGGGAGTGCAGCACTGTGGGAGGGTCAGTACTGAGGGAAACCCGCACTGTGGGAGGGTCAGTACTGAGGGAACGCCGCACTGTGGGAGGGCCAGTACTGAGGGAGCGCCGCACTGTGGGAGGGTCAGTACTGAGGGAGTGCTGCACTGTGGGAGGGTCAGTACTGAGGGAGCTCCGCACTGTGGCAGGGTCAGTACTGAGGGAGTGCCGCACTGTCAGAGGGTCAGTACTGAGGGAGCACCGCACTGTCAGAGGGTCAGTACTGAGGGAGTGCCGCACTGTCAGAGGGTCAGTACTGAGGGAACTCCGCACTGTCAGAGGGTCAGTACTGAGGGAGCTCCGCACTGTGGGAGGGTCAGTACTGAGGGAGCGTCGCACTGTCAGAGGGTCAGTACTGAGGGAGCGCCGCACTGTGGGAGGGTCAGTACTGAGGGATAGCCGCACTGTCAGAGGGTCAGTGCTGAGGGGAGTGTCGCACTGTGGGAGGGTCAGTACTGAGGGAACTCCGCACTGTCAGAGGGTCAGTACTGAGGGAGCGCCGCATTGTGGGAGGGTCAGAACTGAGGGAACTCAACACTGTGGGAGGGTCAGTGCTGAGGGAGCGCCGCACTGTGCGAGGGTCAGTACTGAGGGAGCGCAGCACTGTGGGAGGGTCAGTGCTGAGAGAGTGCCGCACTGTTAGAGGGTCAGTACTGAGGGAGCTTCGTACTGTGGGAGGGTTAGTACTGAGGGAGCACTGCACGTGGGAGGGTCAGTGCTGAGGGAGCGCCGCACTGTGGGAGGGTCAGTACTGAGGGAGCACCGCACTGTGGGAGAGTCAGTGCTGAGGGAGCGCTGCACTGTGGGAGGGTCTGTACAGAGGGAGCCCCGCACTGTGGGAGGGTCAGTACTGAGGGAGTAACGCACTGTGGGAGGGTCAGGACTGAGGGAGCTACGCACTGTGTGAGGGTCAGTACTGAGGGAGCTCCGCACTGTGGGAGTGTCAGTACTGAGGGAGTGCCGCACTGTCACAGGGTCAGTACTGAGTGAGTGCCGCACTGTGGGAGGGCCAGTACTGAGGGAGTGCCGCACTGTCAGAGGGTCAGTACTGAGGTAGCGCCGCACTGTCGGAGGGTCAGTACTGAGGGAGCACCGCACTGTGGGAGGGTCAGTACTGAGGGAGCGCCGCACTGACGGAGGGTCAGTACTGAGGGAGTGTCGCACTGTCAGAGGGTCAGTACTGAGGGAGTGCCGCACTGTGGGAGGGTCTGCACTGAGGGAACTCTGCACCGTCAGAGGGTCAGCACTGAGGGAGCGCCGCATTGTGGGAGGGTCAGTACTGAGGGAGCTCCGCACTGCCAGAGGGTCAGTACTGAGGGAGTGCCGCACTGTGGGAGGGTCTGTACTGAGGGATAGCCGCACTGTCAGAGGGTCAGTACTGAGGGAGTGTCGCACTGTGGGAGGGTCAGTACTGAGGGAACTCCGCACTGTGGGAGGGTCAGTACTGAGGGAGTGCAGCACTGTGGGAGGGTCAGTACTGAGGGAAACCCGCACTGTGGGAGGGTCAGTACTGAGGGAACGCCGCACTGTGGGAGGGCCAGTACTGAGGGAGCGCCGCACTGTGGGAGGGTCAGTACTGAGGGAGTGCTGCACTGTGGGAGGGTCAGTACTGAGGGAGCTCCGCACTGTGGCAGGGTCAGTACTGAGGGAGTGCCGCACTGTCAGAGGGTCAGTACTGAGGGAGCACCGCACTGTCAGAGGGTCAGTACTGAGGGAGTGCCGCACTGAGGGAGGGTCAGTACTGAGGGTACTCCGCACTGTCAGAGGGTCAGTACTGAGGGAGCGCCGCACTGTGGGAGGGTCAGTACTGAGGGATAGCCGCACTGTGGGAGGGTCAGTGCTGAGGGAGCGCCGCACTGTGCGAGGGTCAGTACTGAGGGAGCGCAGCACTGTGGGAGGGTCAGTGCTGAGAGAGTGCCGCACTGTTAGAGGGTCAGTACTGAGGGAGTGCTGCACTGTGGGAGGGTCAGTATTGAGGGAGCGCCGCACTGTGGGAGGGTCAGTGTTGAGGGAGCGCCGCACTGTCGGAGGGTCAGTACTGAGGGGGCTACGCACTGTGCGAGGGTCAGTACTGAGGGAGCGCCGCACTGTCAGAGGGTCAGTACTGAGGGAGCGCCGCACAGTCAGAGGGTCAGTGCTGAGGGAGCGCCGCACTGTCGGAGGGTCAGTCCTGAGGGAACGCCGCACTGTGGGAAGGTCAGTACTGAGGGAGTGCCGCACTGTGGGAGGGTCAGTACTGAGGGAGCACCGCAATGTGGGAGGGTCAGTACTGAGGGAGCGACGCACTGTCGGATGGTCAGGACTGAGGGAGCTCCGCACTGTGTGAGGGTCAGTACTGAGGGAGCTCTGCACTGTGGCAGGGTCAGTACTGAGGGAGCGCCGCCCTGTGGGAGGGTCAGTACTGAGGGAGTGTCGCACTGTGGGAGGGACAGTGCTGAGGGAGCGCCGCACTGTAGGGGGGTCAGTACTGAGGGAACTCCACACTGTGGGAGGGTCAGTACTGAGGGAGCTCCGCACAGTCAGAGGGTCAGTACTGAAGGAGCGCTGCACTGTGGGAGGGTCAGTACTGAGCGAGTGCTGCACTGTGGGAGGATCTGTACTGAGGGAGCGCCGCACTGTGGGAGGGTTAGTGCTGAGGGAGCTCCCCCAGCGCGGAGGATCCGTACTGAGGGAGCGCCGCACTGTGGGAGGGTCAGTACTGAGGGAGTGCCACACTGTCGGAGGGTCAGAACTGAGGGAGCGCCGCACTGTCGGAGGGTCAGTACTGAGGGAGTGCTGCACTGTGGGAGGGTCAGTACTGAGGGAGCGCCGCACTGTGGGAGGGTCAGTGTTGAGGGAGCGCCGCACTGTCGGAGGGTCAGTACTGAGGGAGCTACGCACTGACGGAGGGTCAGTACTGAGGGAGCGCTGCACTGTCGGAGGGTCAGTACTGAGGGAGCGCCGCACTGTGGGAAGGTCAGTACTGAGGGAGTGCCGCACTGTGGCAGGGTCAGTACTGAGGAGGCGCTGCACTGTAAGAGGGTCAGTACTGAGGGAGCGCCGCACTATCAGAGGGCCAGTACTGAGGGAGTGCCGCACTGTCAGAGGGTCAGTACTGAGGGTGTGCCGCACTGTCGCAGGGTCAGTACTGAGGGAGCGCCGCACTGTCAGAGGGTCTGTACTGAGGGAGCGCCGCACTGTGGGAGGGTCAGTACTGAGGGAGTGCCGCACTGTGGGAGGGTCAGTACTGAGGGAGCTCCGCACTGTGGGAGGGTCAGTACTGAGGGAGTGCCGCACTGTCGGAGAGTCAGTACTGACGGAGCGCCGCACTGTCAGAGGGTCAGTACTGAGGGAGCGCCGCACTGTCAGAGGGTCAGTACTGAGGGAGCGCTGCACTGTGGGAGGGTCAGTACTGAGGGAGCTCCGCACTGTGGGAGGGTCAGTACTGAGGGAGTGCCGCACTGTCAGAGGGTCAGTACTGAGGGAGTGCTGCACTGTCAGAGGGTCAGTACTGAGGGAGCGCCGCACTGTCAGAGGGTCAGTACTGAGGGAGTGCCGCACTGTGGGTAGGTCAGTACTGAGGGAGCGCCGCACTGTGGGAGGGTCAGTACTGAGGGAGTGCCGCACTGTCAGAGGGTCAGTACTGAGGGAGTGCCGCACTGTCAGAGGGTCAGTACTGAGGGAGTGCCGCACTGTGGGAGGGTCAGTACTGAGGGAGTGCCGCACTGTGGCAGGGTCAGTACTGAGGGAGCTCCGCACTGTCAGAGGGTCAGTACTGAGGGAGCGCCGCACTGTGGGAGGGTCAGTACTGAGAGAGTGCCGCACTGTCAGAGGGTCAGTACTGAGGGAGTGCCGCACTGTGGGAGGGTCAGTACTGAGGGAGCGCCGCACTGTGGGAGGGTCAGTACTGAGGGAGCGCCGCACTGTCGGAGGGTCAGTACTGAGGGAGCGCCGCACTGAGGGAGGGTCTGTACTGAGGGAGTGCCGCACTGTCAGAGGGTCAGTACTGAGGGAGTGCCGCACTGTCAGAGGGTCAGTGCTGAGGGAGCGCCGCACTGTGGGAGGGTCAGTACTGAGGGAGTGCCGCACTGTGGTAGGGTCAGTACTGAGGGAGCGCCGCACTGTGGGAGGGTCAGTACTGAGGGAGCGCCGCACTGTGTGAGGGTGGAGGGGGGAGGGTCAGACTGGGGCGAGGTTGGCTGATTTCTCTCCCTAACGGGGACATTAGTGAACCTGATGGGGTTTCCCCCGACATTCGATGATCGTCATCACGATCGATGTTCCCGAGACTCGCTTTTCTATTCCAGATTAGATTAATTAAATTTTGATTTGACCAGCTGCGCGGTGTGACGGAGCGTTCGAACGGGTCACACGTCCCCCGACATTAGCCACAGAGCCGATTACCTGGAGTCTCGCCCGGATAACGTCCATGGGGTTCGTCAGAGTGGAGGACGTCGCAGCTGCCATAGGCCCAGCCACAGCCTGGACCAGGAGGTGAGGGCAGCAACTGGGAGTGACGTAGGATAACTGTTCTGTAAAACCAGAGGGCAAGATACAGTGAACTAACGCAGTGTTGCAGTGACAGACCCGTCCCCACCAGCACTGTACCCCAGTGTTATACAGTGACAGACCCGTCCCCACCAGTACTGTACCCCAGTGTTATACAGTGACAGACCCGTCCCCACCAGTACTGTACCCCAGTGTTATACAGTGACAGACCCATCCCCACCAGTACTGTACCCCAGTGTTATACAGTGACAGACCCGTCCCCACCAGTACTGTACCCCAGTGTTATACAGCGACAGACCCGTCCCCACCAGTACTGTACCCCAGTGTTATACAGTGACAGACCCGTCCCCACCAGTACTGTACCCCAGTGTTATACAGTGACAGACCCGTCCCCACCAGTACTGTACCCCAGTGTTATACAGTGACAGACATGTCCCCACCAGTACTGTACCCCAGTGTTATACAGTGACAGACCCGTCCCCACCAGTACTGTACCCCAGTGTTATACAGCGACAGACCCGTCCCCACCAGTACTGTATCCCAGTGTTATACAGCGACAGACCCGTCCCCACCAGTACTGTATCCCAGTGTTATACAGTGACAGACCCGTCCCCACCACTACTGTACCCCAGTGTTATACAGTGACAGACCCGTCCCCACCAGTACTGTAACCCAGTGTTATACAGTGACAGACCCTGCCCCACCAGTACTGAACCCCAGTGTTATACAGTGACAGACCCGTCCCCACCAGTACTGTACCCCAGTGTTATACAGTGACAGACCCGTCCCCCCAGTACTGTACCCCAGTGTTATACAGTGACAGACCCGTCCCCACCAGTACTGTACCCCAGTGTTATACAGTGACAGACCCGTCACCACCAGTACTGTACCCCAGTGTTATACAGTGCCAGACCCGTCCCCACCAGTACTGTACCCCAGTGTTATACAGTGACAGACCCGTCCCCACCAGTACTGTACCCCAGTGTTATACAGTGACAGACCCGTCCCCACCAGTACTGTACCCCAGTGTTATACAGTGACAGACCCGTCCCCACCAGTACTGTACCCCAGTGTTATACAGTGACAGACCCGTCCCCACCAGTACTGTATCCCAGTGTTATACAGTGACAGACCCGTCCCCACCACTACTGTACCCCAGTGTTATACAGTGACAGACCCGTCCCCACCAGTACTGTAACCCAGTGTTATACAGTGACAGACCCTGCCCCACCAGTACTGAACCCCAGTGTTATACAGTGACAGACCCGTACCCACCAGTACTGTACCCCAGTGTTATACAGTGACAGACCCGTCCCCACCAGTACTGTAACCCAGTGTTATACAGTGACAGACCCGTCCCCACCAGTACTGTACCCCAGTGTTATACAGTGACAGACCCGTCCCCACCAGTACTGTACCCCAGTGCTATACAGTGACAGACCCGTCCCCACCAGTACTGTACCCCAGTGTTATACAGTGACAGACCCGTCACCACCAGTACTGTACCCCAGTGTTATACAGTGACAGACCCATCCCCACCAGTACTGTGCCCCAGTGTTATACAGTGACAGACCCGTCCCCACCAGTTCTGTACCCCAGTGTTATACAGTGACAGACCCGTCCCCACCAGTACTGTAACCCAGTGTTATACAGTGACAGACCCGTCCCCACCAGTACTGTAACCCAGTGTTATACAGTGACAGACCCGTCCCCACCAGTACTGAACCCCAGTGTTATACAGTGACAGACCCGTCCCCACCAGTAATGTACCCCAGTGTTACACAGTGACAGACCCATCCCCACCAGTACCGTACCCCAGTGTTATACAGTGACAGACCCATCCCCACCAGTACTGTACCCCAGTGTTACACAGTGACAGACCCATCCGCACCAGTACTGTACCCCAGTGTTATACAGTGACAGACCCGTCCCCACCAGTACTGTACCCCAGTGTTATACAGTGACAGACCCGTCCCCACCAGTACTGTACCCTAGTGTTATACAGTGACAGACACATCCCCACCAGTACTGTACCCCAGTGTTATACAGTGACAGACCCGTCCCCACCAGTACTGTACCCCAGTGTTATACAGTGACAGACCCGTCCCCACCAGTACTGTACCCCAGTGTTATACAGTGACAGACCCGTCCCCACCAGTACTGTACCCTAGTGTTATACAGTGACAGACACATCCCCACCAGTACTGTACCCCAGTGTTATACAGTGACAGACCCGTCCCCACCAGTACTGTACCCCAGTGTTACACAGGGACAGACCCATCCCCACCAGTACTGTACCCCAGTGTTATACAGGGACAGACCCGTCCCCACCAGTACTGTACCCCAGTGTTATACAGTGACAAACCCGTCCCCACCAGTACCGTACCCCAGTGTGATACAGTGACAGACTCGTCCCCACCAGTACTGTACCCCAGTGTGAGACAGTGACAGACCCGTCCCCACCAGTTCTGTACCCCAGTGTTATACAGTGACAGACCCGTCCCCACCAGTACTGTACCGCAGTGTTATACAGGGACAGACCCATCCCCACCAGTACTGTAACCCAGTGTTATACAGGGACAGACCCATCCCCACCAGTACTGTACCCCAGTGTTACACAGTGACAGACCCGTCCCCACCAGTACTGTGCCCCAGTGTTATACAGTGACAGACCCGTCCCCACCAGTTCTGTACCCCAGTGTTATACAGTGACAGACCCGTCCCCACCAGTACTGTAACCCAGTGTTATACAGTGACAGACCCGTCCCCACCAGTACTGTAACCCAGTGTTATACAGTGACAGACCCGTCCCCACCAGTACTGAACCCCAGTGTTATACAGTGACAGACCCGTCCCCACCAGTAATGTACCCCAGTGTTACACAGTGACAGACCCATCCCCACCAGTACCGTACCCCAGTGTTATACAGTGACAGACCCATCCCCACCAGTACTGTACCCCAGTGTTACACAGTGACAGACCCATCCGCACCAGTACTGTACCCCAGTGTTATACAGTGACAGACCCGTCCCCACCAGTACTGTACCCCAGTGTTATACAGTGACAGACCCGTCCCCACCAGTACTGTACCCTAGTGTTATACAGTGACAGACACATCCCCACCAGTACTGTACCCCAGTGTTATACAGTGACAGACCCGTCCCCACCAGTACTGTACCCCAGTGTTATACAGTGACAGACCCGTCCCCACCAGTACTGTACCCCAGTGTTATACAGTGACAGACCCGTCCCCACCAGTACTGTACCCTAGTGTTATACAGTGACAGACACATCCCCACCAGTACTGTACCCCAGTGTTATACAGTGACAGACCCGTCCCCACCAGTACTGTACCCCAGTGTTACACAGGGACAGACCCATCCCCACCAGTACTGTACCCCAGTGTTATACAGGGACAGACCCGTCCCCACCAGTACTGTACCCCAGTGTTATACAGTGACAAACCCGTCCCCACCAGTACCGTACCCCAGTGTGATACAGTGACAGACTCGTCCCCACCAGTACTGTACCCCAGTGTGAGACAGTGACAGACCCGTCCCCACCAGTTCTGTACCCCAGTGTTATACAGTGACAGACCCGTCCCCACCAGTACTGTACCGCAGTGTTATACAGGGACAGACCCATCCCCACCAGTACTGTAACCCAGTGTTATACAGGGACAGACCCATCCCCACCAGTACTGTACCCCAGTGTTACACAGTGACAGACCCGTCCCCACCAGTACTGTATCCCAGTGTTATACAGCGACAGACCCGTCCCCACCAGTACTGTACCCCAGTGTTATACAGCGACAGACCCGTCCCCACCAGTACTGTACCCCAGTGTTATACAGCGACAGACCCGTCCCCACCAGTATTGTACCCCAGTGTTATACAGCGACAGACCCGTACCCACCAGTACTGTACCCCAGTGTTACACAGCGACAGACCCGTCCCCACCAGTACTGTACCCCAGTGTTATACAGCGACAGACCCGTCCCCACCAGTACTGTACCCCAGTGTTATACAGCGACAGACCCGTCCCCACCAGTACTGTATCCCAGTGTTATACAGCGACAGACCCGTCCCCACCAGTACTGTATCCCAGTGTTATACAGCGACAGACCCGTCCCCACCAGTACTGTACCCCAGTGTTATACAGTGACAGACCCGACCCCACCAGTACTGTATCCCAGTGTTATACAGTGACAGACCCGTCCCCACCAGTACTGTACCCCAGTGTTATACAGTGACAGACCCGTCCCCACCAGTACTGTATCCCAGTGTTATACAGTGACAGACCCATCCCCACCAGTACTGTACCCCAGTGTTATACAGTGACAGACCCGTCCCCACCAGTACTGTACCCCAGTGTTATACAGTGACAGACTTTTCCCCACCAGTACGGTGCCCCAGTGTTATACAGTGACAGACCCGTCCCCACCAGTACTGTACCCCAGTGTTATACAGTGACAGTCTCGTCCCCACCAGTACTGTATCCCAGTGTTATACAGTGACATACCCATCCGCACCAGTACTGTACCCTAGTGTTATACAGTGACAGACCCGTCCCCACCAGTACTGTATCCCAGTGTTATACAGTGACAGACCCATCCCCACCAGTACTGTACCCCAGTGTTATACAGTGACAGACCCGTCCCCACCAGTACTGTACCCCAGTGTTATACGGTGACATACCCATCCGCACCAGTACTGTACCCCAGTGTTATACAGTGACAGTCCCGTCCCCACCAGTACTGTACCCCAGTGTTATACAGTGACAGTCCCGTCCCCACCAGTACTGTATCCCAGTGTTATACAGTGACAGACCCATCCCCACCAGTACTGTGCCCCAGTGTTATACAGTGACAGATCCATCCCCACCAGTACTGTACCCCAGTGTTATACAGTGACACACCCATCCCCACCAGTACTGTACCCCAGTGTTATACGGTGACAGACCCATCCCCACCAGTACTGTACGCCAGTGTTATACAGTGACAGACCCATCCCCACCAGCACCGTACCCCAGTGCTATACAGTGACAGACCAGTCCCCACCAGTACTGTACCCCAGTGTTATACAGTGACAGACCCGTCCCCACCAGTACTGTACCCCAGTGTTATACAGTGACAGACCCGTCCCCACCAGTACTGTATCCCAGTGTTATACAGTGACAGACCCGTCCCCACCAGTACTGTATCCCAGTGTTATACAGTGACAGACCTGTCACCACCAGTACTGTACCCCAGTGTTATACAGTGACAGACCCGTCCCCACCAGTACTGTACCCCAGTGTTATACAGTGACAGACCCGTCCCCACCAGTACTGTACCCCATTGTTATACAGTGACAGACCCGTCCCCACCAGTACTGTACCCCAGTGTTATACAGTGACAGACCCATCCCCACCAGTACTGTACCCCAGTGTTATACAGTGACAGACCGGTCCCCACCAGTACTGTACCCCAGTGTTATACAGTGACAGACCCGTCCCCACCAGTACTGTACCCCAGTGTTATACAGTGACAGACCCGTCCCCACCAGTACTGTACCCCAGTGTTATACAGTGACAGACCCGTCCCCACCAGTACTGTACCCCAGTGTTATACAGTGACAGACCCGTCCCCCCAGTACTGTACCCCAGTGTTATACAGTGACAGACCCGTCCCCACCAGTACTGTACCCCAGTGTTATACAGTGACAGACCCGTCACCACCAGTACTGTACCCCAGTGTTATACAGTGACAGACCCGTCCCCACCAGTACTGTACCCCAGTGTTATACAGTGACAGACCCGTCCCCACCAGTACTGTACCCCAGTGTTATACAGTGACAGACCCGTCCCCACCAGTACTGTACCCCAGTGTTATACAGTGACAGACCCGTCCCCACCAGTACTGTATCCCAGTGTTATACAGTGACAGACCCGTCCCCACCACTACTGTACCCCAGTGTTATACAGTGACAGACCCGTCCCCACCAGTACTGTAACCCAGTGTTATACAGTGACAGACCCTGCCCCACCAGTACTGAACCCCAGTGTTATACAGTGACAGACCCGTACCCACCAGTACTGTACCCCAGTGTTATACAGTGACAGACCCGTCCCCACCAGTACTGTAACCCAGTGTTATACAGTGACAGACCCGTCCCCACCAGTACTGTACCCCAGTGTTATACAGTGACAGACCCGTCCCCACCAGTACTGTACCCCAGTGCTATACAGTGACAGACCCGTCCCCACCAGTACTGTACCCCAGTGTTATACAGTGACAGACCCGTCACCACCAGTACTGTACCCCAGTGTTATACAGTGACAGACCCATCCCCACCAGTACTGTGCCCCAGTGTTATACAGTGACAGACCCGTCCCCACCAGTTCTGTACCCCAGTGTTATACAGTGACAGACCCGTCCCCACCAGTACTGTAACCCAGTGTTATACAGTGACAGACCCGTCCCCACCAGTACTGTAACCCAGTGTTATACAGTGACAGACCCGTCCCCACCAGTACTGAACCCCAGTGTTATACAGTGACAGACCCGTCCCCACCAGTAATGTACCCCAGTGTTACACAGTGACAGACCCATCCCCACCAGTACCGTACCCCAGTGTTATACAGTGACAGACCCATCCCCACCAGTACTGTACCCCAGTGTTACACAGTGACAGACCCATCCGCACCAGTACTGTACCCCAGTGTTATACAGTGACAGACCCGTCCCCACCAGTACTGTACCCCAGTGTTATACAGTGACAGACCCGTCCCCACCAGTACTGTACCCTAGTGTTATACAGTGACAGACACATCCCCACCAGTACTGTACCCCAGTGTTATACAGTGACAGACCCGTCCCCACCAGTACTGTACCCCAGTGTTACACAGGGACAGACCCATCCCCACCAGTACTGTACCCCAGTGTTATACAGGGACAGACCCGTCCCCACCAGTACTGTACCCCAGTGTTATACAGTGACAAACCCGTCCCCACCAGTACCGTACCCCAGTGTGATACAGTGACAGACTCGTCCCCACCAGTACTGTACCCCAGTGTGAGACAGTGACAGACCCGTCCCCACCAGTTCTGTACCCCAGTGTTATACAGTGACAGACCCGTCCCCACCAGTACTGTACCGCAGTGTTATACAGGGACAGACCCATCCCCACCAGTACTGTAACCCAGTGTTATACAGGGACAGACCCATCCCCACCAGTACTGTACCGCAGTGTTACACAGTGACAGACCCGTCCCCACCAGTACTGTATCCCAGTGTTATACAGCGACAGACCCGTCCCCACCAGTACTGTACCCCAGTGTTATACAGCGACAGACCCGTCCCCACCAGTACTATACCCCAGTGTTATACAGCGACAGACCCGTCCCCACCAGTATTGTACCCCAGTGTTATACAGCGACAGACCCGTACCCACCAGTACTGTACCCCAGTGTTACACAGCGACAGACCCGTCCCCACCAGTACTGTACCCCAGTGTTATACAGCGACAGACCCGTCCCCACCAGTACTGTACCCCAGTGTTATACAGCGACAGACCCGTCCCCACCAGTACTGTATCCCAGTGTTATACAGCGACAGACCCGTCCCCACCAGTACTGTATCCCAGTGTTATACAGCGACAGACCCGTCCCCACCAGTACTGTACCCCAGTGTTATACAGTGACAGACCCGACCCCACCAGTACTGTATCCCAGTGTTATACAGTGACAGACCCGTCCCCACCAGTACTGTACCCCAGTGTTATACAGTGACAGACCCGTCCCCACCAGTATTGTATCCCAGTGTTATACAGTGACAGACCCGTCCCCACCAGTACTGTACCCCAGTGTTATACAGTGACAGACCCATCCCCACCAGTACTGTACCCCAGTGTTATACAGTGACAGACCCGTCCCCACCAGTACTGTACCCCAGTGTTATACAGTGACAGACCCATCCCCACCAGTACGGTGCCCCAGTGTTATACAGTGACAGACCCGTCCCCACCAGTACTGTACCCCAGTGTTATACAGTGACAGTCTCGTCCCCACCAGTACTGTATCCCAGTGTTATACAGTGACATACCCATCCGCACCAGTACTGTACCCTAGTGTTATACAGTGACAGACCCGTCCCCACCAGTACTGTATCCCAGTGTTATACAGTGACAGACCCATCCCCACCAGTACTGTACCCCAGTGTTATACAGTGACAGACCCGTCCCCACCAGTACTGTACCCCAGTGTTATACGGTGACATACCCATCCGCACCAGTACTGTACCCCAGTGTTATACAGTGACAGTCCCGTCCCCACCAGTACTGTACCCCAGTGTTATACAGTGACAGTCCCGTCCCCACCAGTACTGTATCCCAGTGTTATACAGTGACAGACCCATCCCCACCAGTACTGTGCCCCAGTGTTATACAGTGACAGATCCATCCCCACCAGTACTGTACCCCAGTGTTATACAGTGACACACCCATCCCCACCAGTACTGTACCCCAGTGTTATACGGTGACAGACCCATCCCCACCAGTACTGTACGCCAGTGTTATACAGTGACAGACCCATCCCCACCAGCACCGTACCCCAGTGCTATACAGTGACAGACCAGTCCCCACCAGTACTGTACCCCAGTGTTATACAGTGACAGACACGTCCCCACCAGTACTGTACCCCAGTGTTATACAGTGACAGACCCGTCCCCACCAGTACTGTATCCCAGTGTTATACAGTGACAGACCCGTACCCACCAGTACTGTATCCCAGTGTTATACAGTGACAGACCTGTCACCACCAGTACTGTACCCCAGTGTTATACAGTGACAGACCCGTCCCCACCAGTACTGTACCCCAGTGTTATACAGTGACAGACCCGTCCCCACCAGTACTGTACCCCATTGTTATACAGTGACAGACCCGTCCCCACCAGTACTGTACCCCAGTGTTATACAGTGACAGACCCATCCCCACCAGTACTGTACCCCAGTGTTATACAGTGACAGACCGGTCCCCACCAGTACTGTACCCCAGTGTTATACAGTGACAGACCCGTCCCCACCAGTACTGTACCCCAGTGTTATACAGTGACAGACCCGTCCCCACCAGTACTGTACCCCAGTGTTATACAGTGACAGACCCATCCCCACCAGTACTGTACCCCAGTGTTATACAGTGACAGACCCCTCCCCACCAGTACTGTACCCCATTGTTATACAGTGACAGACTCGTCCCCACCAGTACTGTACCCAGTGTTATACAGTGACAGACCCGTCCCCACCAGTACTGTACCCCAGTGTTATACAGTGACAGACCCGTCCCCACCAGTACTGTACCCCAGTGTTATACAGTGACAGACCCGTCCCCACCAGTAATGTACCCCAGTGTTATACAGAGACAGACCCGTCCCCACCAGTAATGTACCCCAGTGTTATACAGTGACAGACCCGTCCCCACCAGTACTGTACCCCAGTGTTATACAGTGACAGACCCGTTCCCACCAGTACTGTACCCCAGTGTTATACAGTGACATACCCATCCCCACCAGTACTGTACCCCAGTGTTATACAGTGACAGACCCGTCCCCACCAGTACTGTACCCCAGTGTTACACAGTGACAGGCCCATCCCCACCAGTACTGTATCCCAGTGTTATACAGTGACAGACCCGTCCCCACCAGTACTGTACCCCAGTGTTATACAGTGACAGTCCCGTCCCCACCAGTACTGTACCCCAGTGTTATACAGTGACAGACCCGTCCACACCAGTACTGTTCCCCAGTGTTATACACTGACAGACCCGTCCCCACCAGTACTGTACCCCAGTGTTATACAGTGACAGACCCGTCCCCACCAGTACTGTACCCCAGTGTTATACAGAGACAGACCCGTCCCCACCAGCACCGTACCCCAGTGTTATACAGTGACAGACCCATCCCCACCAGTACTGTACCCGTGTTATACAGTGACAGACCCGTCCCCACCAGTACTGTACCCCAGTGTTATACAGTGACAGACTCGTCCCCGCCAGGACTGTACCCCAGTGTTATACAGTGACAGACCCATCCCCACCAGTACTGTACCCGTGTTATACAGTGACAGACCCGTCCCCACCAGTACTGTACCCCAGTGTTATACAGTGACAGACCCGCCCCCACCAGTACTGTACCCCAGTGTTATACAGTGACAGACCCGTCCCCACCAGTACTGTACCCCAGTGTTATACAGTGACAGACCCATCCCCACCAGTACTGTACCCGTGTTATACAGTGACAGACCCGTCCCCACCAGTACTGTACCCCAGTGTTATACAGTGACAGACCCGTCCCCACCAGTACTGTACCCCAGTGTTATACAGTGACAGACCCATCCCCACCAGTACTGTACCCGTGTTATACAGTGACAGACCCGTACCCACCAGTACTGTACCCCAGTGTTATACACTGACAGACCCGTCCCCACCAGTACTGTACCCCAGTGTTATACAGTGACAGACCCGTCCCCACCAGTACTGTACCCCAGTGTTATACAGAGACAGACCCGTCCCCACCAGCACCGTACCCCAGTGTTATACAGTGACAGACCCATCCCCACCAGTACTGTACCCGTGTTATACAGTGACAGACCCGTCCCCACCAGTACTGTACCCCAGTGTTATACAGTGACAGACTCGTCCCCGCCAGGACTGTGCCCCAGTGTTATACAGTGACAGACACGGCCCACGAGTACTGTGCCCCAGTGTTATACAGTGACAGACCCGTCCCCACGAGTACTGTATCCCAGTGTTATACAGTGACAGACACATCCCCACCAGTACTGTGCCCCAGTGTTATACAGTGACAGACCCGTCCCCACCAGTACTGTACCCCAGTGTTATACAGTGACAGACCCGTCCCCACCAGTACTGTACCCCAGTGTTATGCAGTGACAGACACGGCCCACGAGTACTGTGCCCCAGTGTTATACAGCGACAGACCCGTCCCCACCAGTATTGTACCCCAGTGTTATACAGTGACAGACCCAACCCCACCAGTACTGTACCCCAGTGTTATACAGTGACAGACCTATCCCCACCAGTAATGTATCCCAGTGTTGTACAGTGACAGACACATCCCCACCAGTACTGTGCCGCAGTGTTATACAGTGACAGACCCGTCCCCACCAGTACTGTACCCCAGTGTTATACAGTGACAGACTCGTCACCACCAGTACTGTACCTCAGTGTTTTCAGTGACAGACCCGTCCCCACCAGTACTGTACCCCAGTGTCAGTGACAGACCCATCCCCACCAGTACTGTACCCCAGTGTAATACAGTGACAGACCCGTCCCCACCAGTACTGTACCCCAGTGTTATACAGTGACAGACCCGTCCCCACCAGTACCGTGCCCCAGTGTTAGACAGTGACAGACCCGTCCCCACCAGTACTGTATCCCAGTGTTATACAGTGACAGACCCGTCCCCACCAGTACTGTACCCCAGTGTTATACAGTGACAGACCCGTCCCAACCAGTACTGTACCCCAGTGTTATACAGTGACAGACCCGTCCCCACCAGTACTGTACCCCAGTGTTATACAGTGACAGACCCGTCCCCAGCAGTGATGTACCCCAGTGTTTTCCAGTGACAGACCCGTCCCCACCAGTACTGTACCCCAGTGTTATACAGTGACAGACCCGTCCCCACCAGTACTGTACCCCAGTGTTATACAGTGACAGACCCGTCCCCACCAGTACTGTACCCCAGTGTTATACAGTGACAGACCCATCCCCACCAGTACTGTACCCCAGTGTTATACAGTGACAGACCCGTCCCCACCAGTACTGTATCCCAGTGTTATACAGTGACAGACCCGTCCCCACCAGTACTGTACCCCAGTGTTATACAGTGACAGACCCGACCCCACCAGTACTGTATCCCAGTGTTATACAGTGACAGACCCGTCCCCACCAGTACTGTACCCCAGTGTTATACAGTGACAGACCCGTCCCCACCAGTACTGTATCCCAGTGTTATACAGTGACAGACCCATCCCCACCAGTACTGTACCCCAGTGTTATACAGTGACAGACCCGTCCCCACCAGTACTGTACCCCAGTGTTATACAGTGACAGACTTTTCCCCACCAGTACGGTGCCCCAGTGTTATACAGTGACAGACCCGTCCCCACCAGTACTGTACCCCAGTGTTATACAGTGACAGTCTCGTCCCCACCAGTACTGTATCCCAGTGTTATACAGTGACATACCCATCCGCACCAGTACTGTACCCTAGTGTTATACAGTGACAGACCCGTCCCCACCAGTACTGTATCCCAGTGTTATACAGTGACAGACCCATCCCCACCAGTACTGTACCCCAGTGTTATACAGTGACAGACCCGTCCCCACCAGTACTGTACCCCAGTGTTATACGGTGACATACCCATCCGCACCAGTACTGTACCCCAGTGTTATACAGTGACAGTCCCGTCCCCACCAGTACTGTACCCCAGTGTTATACAGTGACAGTCCCGTCCCCACCAGTACTGTATCCCAGTGTTATACAGTGACAGACCCATCCCCACCAGTACTGTGCCCCAGTGTTATACAGTGACAGATCCATCCCCACCAGTACTGTACCCCAGTGTTATACAGTGACACACCCATCCCCACCAGTACTGTACCCCAGTGTTATACGGTGACAGACCCATCCCCACCAGTACTGTACGCCAGTGTTATACAGTGACAGACCCATCCCCACCAGCACCGTACCCCAGTGCTATACAGTGACAGACCAGTCCCCACCAGTACTGTACCCCAGTGTTATACAGTGACAGACCCGTCCCCACCAGTACTGTACCCCAGTGTTATACAGTGACAGACCCGTCCCCACCAGTACTGTATCCCAGTGTTATACAGTGACAGACCCGTCCCCACCAGTACTGTATCCCAGTGTTATACAGTGACAGACCTGTCACCACCAGTACTGTACCCCAGTGTTATACAGTGACAGACCCGTCCCCACCAGTACTGTACCCCAGTGTTATACAGTGACAGACCCGTCCCCACCAGTACTGTACCCCATTGTTATACAGTGACAGACCCGTCCCCACCAGTACTGTACCCCAGTGTTATACAGTGACAGACCCATCCCCACCAGTACTGTACCCCAGTGTTATACAGTGACAGACCGGTCCCCACCAGTACTGTACCCCAGTGTTATACAGTGACAGACCCGTCCCCACCAGTACTGTACCCCAGTGTTATACAGTGACAGACCCGTCCCCACCAGTACTGTACCCCAGTGTTATACAGTGACAGACCCGTCCCCACCAGTACTGTACCCCAGTGTTATACAGTGACAGACCCGTCCCCCCAGTACTGTACCCCAGTGTTATACAGTGACAGACCCGTCCCCACCAGTACTGTACCCCAGTGTTATACAGTGACAGACCCGTCACCACCAGTACTGTACCCCAGTGTTATACAGTGACAGACCCGTCCCCACCAGTACTGTACCCCAGTGTTATACAGTGACAGACCCGTCCCCACCAGTACTGTACCCCAGTGTTATACAGTGACAGACCCGTCCCCACCAGTACTGTACCCCAGTGTTATACAGTGACAGACCCGTCCCCACCAGTACTGTATCCCAGTGTTATACAGTGACAGACCCGTCCCCACCACTACTGTACCCCAGTGTTATACAGTGACAGACCCGTCCCCACCAGTACTGTAACCCAGTGTTATACAGTGACAGACCCTGCCCCACCAGTACTGAACCCCAGTGTTATACAGTGACAGACCCGTACCCACCAGTACTGTACCCCAGTGTTATACAGTGACAGACCCGTCCCCACCAGTACTGTAACCCAGTGTTATACAGTGACAGACCCGTCCCCACCAGTACTGTACCCCAGTGTTATACAGTGACAGACCCGTCCCCACCAGTACTGTACCCCAGTGCTATACAGTGACAGACCCGTCCCCACCAGTACTGTACCCCAGTGTTATACAGTGACAGACCCGTCACCACCAGTACTGTACCCCAGTGTTATACAGTGACAGACCCATCCCCACCAGTACTGTGCCCCAGTGTTATACAGTGACAGACCCGTCCCCACCAGTTCTGTACCCCAGTGTTATACAGTGACAGACCCGTCCCCACCAGTACTGTAACCCAGTGTTATACAGTGACAGACCCGTCCCCACCAGTACTGTAACCCAGTGTTATACAGTGACAGACCCGTCCCCACCAGTACTGAACCCCAGTGTTATACAGTGACAGACCCGTCCCCACCAGTAATGTACCCCAGTGTTACACAGTGACAGACCCATCCCCACCAGTACCGTACCCCAGTGTTACACAGTGACAGACCCATCCGCACCAGTACTGTACCCCAGTGTTATACAGTGACAGACCCGTCCCCACCAGTACTGTACCCCAGTGTTATACAGTGACAGACCCGTCCCCACCAGTACTGTACCCTAGTGTTATACAGTGACAGACACATCCCCACCAGTACTGTACCCCAGTGTTATACAGTGACAGACCCGTCCCCACCAGTACTGTACCCCAGTGTTACACAGGGACAGACCCATCCCCACCAGTACTGTACCCCAGTGTTATACAGGGACAGACCCGTCCCCACCAGTACTGTACCCCAGTGTTATACAGTGACAAACCCGTCCCCACCAGTACCGTACCCCAGTGTGATACAGTGACAGACTCGTCCCCACCAGTACTGTACCCCAGTGTGAGACAGTGACAGACCCGTCCCCACCAGTTCTGTACCCCAGTGTTATACAGTGACAGACCCGTCCCCACCAGTACTGTACCGCAGTGTTATACAGGGACAGACCCATCCCCACCAGTACTGTAACCCAGTGTTATACAGGGACAGACCCATCCCCACCAGTACTGTACCGCAGTGTTACACAGTGACAGACCCGTCCCCACCAGTACTGTATCCCAGTGTTATACAGCGACAGACCCGTCCCCACCAGTACTGTACCCCAGTGTTATACAGCGACAGACCCGTCCCCACCAGTACTATACCCCAGTGTTATACAGCGACAGACCCGTCCCCACCAGTATTGTACCCCAGTGTTATACAGCGACAGACCCGTACCCACCAGTACTGTACCCCAGTGTTACACAGCGACAGACCCGTCCCCACCAGTACTGTACCCCAGTGTTATACAGCGACAGACCCGTCCCCACCAGTACTGTACCCCAGTGTTATACAGCGACAGACCCGTCCCCACCAGTACTGTATCCCAGTGTTATACAGCGACAGACCCGTCCCCACCAGTACTGTATCCCAGTGTTATACAGCGACAGACCCGTCCCCACCAGTACTGTACCCCAGTGTTATACAGTGACAGACCCGACCCCACCAGTACTGTATCCCAGTGTTATACAGTGACAGACCCGTCCCCACCAGTACTGTACCCCAGTGTTATACAGTGACAGACCCGTCCCCACCAGTATTGTATCCCAGTGTTATACAGTGACAGACCCGTCCCCACCAGTACTGTACCCCAGTGTTATACAGTGACAGACCCATCCCCACCAGTACTGTACCCCAGTGTTATACAGTGACAGACCCGTCCCCACCAGTACTGTACCCCAGTGTTATACAGTGACAGACCCATCCCCACCAGTACGGTGCCCCAGTGTTATACAGTGACAGACCCGTCCCCACCAGTACTGTACCCCAGTGTTATACAGTGACAGTCTCGTCCCCACCAGTACTGTATCCCAGTGTTATACAGTGACATACCCATCCGCACCAGTACTGTACCCTAGTGTTATACAGTGACAGACCCGTCCCCACCAGTACTGTATCCCAGTGTTATACAGTGACAGACCCATCCCCACCAGTACTGTACCCCAGTGTTATACAGTGACAGACCCGTCCCCACCAGTACTGTACCCCAGTGTTATACGGTGACATACCCATCCGCACCAGTACTGTACCCCAGTGTTATACAGTGACAGTCCCGTCCCCACCAGTACTGTACCCCAGTGTTATACAGTGACAGTCCCGTCCCCACCAGTACTGTATCCCAGTGTTATACAGTGACAGACCCATCCCCACCAGTACTGTGCCCCAGTGTTATACAGTGACAGATCCATCCCCACCAGTACTGTACCCCAGTGTTATACAGTGACAGACCCATCCCCACCAGTACTGTACCTCAGTGTTATACAGTGACAGACCCGTCCCCACCAGTACTGTACGCCAGTGTTATACAGTGACAGACCCATCCCCACCAGCACCGTACCCCAGTGCTATACAGTGACAGACCAGTCCCCACCAGTACTGTACCCCAGTGTTATACAGTGACAGACACGTCCCCACCAGTACTGTACCCCAGTGTTATACAGTGACAGACCCGTCCCCACCAGTACTGTATCCCAGTGTTATACAGTGACAGACCCGTACCCACCAGTACTGTATCCCAGTGTTATACAGTGACAGACCTGTCACCACCAGTACTGTACCCCAGTGTTATACAGTGACAGACCCGTTCCCACCAGTACTGTACCCCAGTGTTATACAGTGACATACCCATCCCCACCAGTACTGTACCCCAGTGTTATACAGTGACAGACCCGTCCCCACCAGTACTGTACCCCAGTGTTACACAGTGACAGGCCCATCCCCACCAGTACTGTATCCCAGTGTTATACAGTGACAGACCCGTCCCCACCAGTACTGTACCCCAGTGTTATACAGTGACAGTCCCGTCCCCACCAGTACTGTACCCCAGTGTTATACAGTGACAGACCCGTCCACACCAGTACTGTTCCCCAGTGTTATACACTGACAGACCCGTCCCCACCAGTACTGTACCCCAGTGTTATACAGTGACAGACCCGTCCCCACCAGTACTGTACCCCAGTGTTATACAGAGACAGACCCGTCCCCACCAGCACCGTACCCCAGTGTTATACAGTGACAGACCCATCCCCACCAGTACTGTACCCGTGTTATACAGTGACAGACCCGTCCCCACCAGTACTGTACCCCAGTGTTATACAGTGACAGACTCGTCCCCGCCAGGACTGTACCCCAGTGTTATACAGTGACAGACCCATCCCCACCAGTACTGTACCCGTGTTATACAGTGACAGACCCGTCCCCACCAGTACTGTACCCCAGTGTTATACAGTGACAGACCCGCCCCCACCAGTACTGTACCCCAGTGTTATACAGTGACAGACCCGTCCCCACCAGTACTGTACCCCAGTGTTATACAGTGACAGACCCATCCCCACCAGTACTGTACCCGTGTTATACAGTGACAGACCCGTCCCCACCAGTACTGTACCCCAGTGTTATACAGTGACAGACCCGTCCCCACCAGTACTGTACCCCAGTGTTATACAGTGACAGACCCATCCCCACCAGTACTGTACCCGTGTTATACAGTGACAGACCCGTACCCACCAGTACTGTACCCCAGTGTTATACACTGACAGACCCGTCCCCACCAGTACTGTACCCCAGTGTTATACAGTGACAGACCCGTCCCCACCAGTACTGTACCCCAGTGTTATACAGAGACAGACCCGTCCCCACCAGCACCGTACCCCAGTGTTATACAGTGACAGACCCATCCCCACCAGTACTGTACCCGTGTTATACAGTGACAGACCCGTCCCCACCAGTACTGTACCCCAGTGTTATACAGTGACAGACTCGTCCCCGCCAGGACTGTGCCCCAGTGTTATACAGTGACAGACACGGCCCACGAGTACTGTGCCCCAGTGTTATACAGTGACAGACCCGTCCCCACGAGTACTGTATCCCAGTGTTATACAGTGACAGACACATCCCCACCAGTACTGTGCCCCAGTGTTATACAGTGACAGACCCGTCCCCACCAGTACTGTACCCCAGTGTTATACAGTGACAGACCCGTCCCCACCAGTACTGTACCCCAGTGTTATGCAGTGACAGACACGGCCCACGAGTACTGTGCCCCAGTGTTATACAGCGACAGACCCGTCCCCACCAGTATTGTACCCCAGTGTTATACAGTGACAGACCCAACCCCACCAGTACTGTACCCCAGTGTTATACAGTGACAGACCTATCCCCACCAGTAATGTATCCCAGTGTTGTACAGTGACAGACACATCCCCACCAGTACTGTGCCGCAGTGTTATACAGTGACAGACCCGTCCCCACCAGTACTGTACCCCAGTGTTATACAGTGACAGACTCGTCACCACCAGTACTGTACCTCAGTGTTTTCAGTGACAGACCCGTCCCCACCAGTACTGTACCCCAGTGTCAGTGACAGACCCATCCCCACCAGTACTGTACCCCAGTGTAATACAGTGACAGACCCGTCCCCACCAGTACTGTACCCCAGTGTTATACAGTGACAGACCCGTCCCCACCAGTACCGTGCCCCAGTGTTAGACAGTGACAGACCCGTCCCCACCAGTACTGTATCCCAGTGTTATACAGTGACAGACCCGTCCCCACCAGTACTGTACCCCAGTGTTATACAGTGACAGACCCGTCCCAACCAGTACTGTACCCCAGTGTTATACAGTGACAGACCCGTCCCCACCAGTACTGTACCCCAGTGTTATACAGTGACAGACCCGTCCCCAGCAGTGATGTACCCCAGTGTTTTCCAGTGACAGACCCGTCCCCACCAGTACTGTACCCCAGTGTTATACAGTGACAGACCCGTCCCCACCAGTACTGTACCCCAGTGTTATACAGTGACAGACCCGTCCCCACCAGTACTGTACCCCAGTGTTATACAGTGACAGACCCATCCCCACCAGTACTGTACCCCAGTGTTATACAGTGACAGACCCGTCCCCACCAGTACTGTATCCCAGTGTTATACAGTGACAGACCCGTCCCCACCAGTACTGTACCCCAGTGTTATACAGTGACAGACCCGACCCCACCAGTACTGTATCCCAGTGTTATACAGTGACAGACCCGTCCCCACCAGTACTGTACCCCAGTGTTATACAGTGACAGACCCGTCCCCACCAGTACTGTATCCCAGTGTTATACAGTGACAGACCCATCCCCACCAGTACTGTACCCCAGTGTTATACAGTGACAGACCCGTCCCCACCAGTACTGTACCCCAGTGTTATACAGTGACAGACTTTTCCCCACCAGTACGGTGCCCCAGTGTTATACAGTGACAGACCCGTCCCCACCAGTACTGTACCCCAGTGTTATACAGTGACAGTCTCGTCCCCACCAGTACTGTATCCCAGTGTTATACAGTGACATACCCATCCGCACCAGTACTGTACCCTAGTGTTATACAGTGACAGACCCGTCCCCACCAGTACTGTATCCCAGTGTTATACAGTGACAGACCCATCCCCACCAGTACTGTACCCCAGTGTTATACAGTGACAGACCCGTCCCCACCAGTACTGTACCCCAGTGTTATACGGTGACATACCCATCCGCACCAGTACTGTACCCCAGTGTTATACAGTGACAGTCCCGTCCCCACCAGTACTGTACCCCAGTGTTATACAGTGACAGTCCCGTCCCCACCAGTACTGTATCCCAGTGTTATACAGTGACAGACCCATCCCCACCAGTACTGTGCCCCAGTGTTATACAGTGACAGATCCATCCCCACCAGTACTGTACCCCAGTGTTATACAGTGACACACCCATCCCCACCAGTACTGTACCCCAGTGTTATACGGTGACAGACCCATCCCCACCAGTACTGTACGCCAGTGTTATACAGTGACAGACCCATCCCCACCAGCACCGTACCCCAGTGCTATACAGTGACAGACCAGTCCCCACCAGTACTGTACCCCAGTGTTATACAGTGACAGACCCGTCCCCACCAGTACTGTACCCCAGTGTTATACAGTGACAGACCCGTCCCCACCAGTACTGTATCCCAGTGTTATACAGTGACAGACCCGTCCCCACCAGTACTGTATCCCAGTGTTATACAGTGACAGACCTGTCACCACCAGTACTGTACCCCAGTGTTATACAGTGACAGACCCGTCCCCACCAGTACTGTACCCCAGTGTTATACAGTGACAGACCCGTCCCCACCAGTACTGTACCCCATTGTTATACAGTGACAGACCCGTCCCCACCAGTACTGTACCCCAGTGTTATACAGTGACAGACCCATCCCCACCAGTACTGTACCCCAGTGTTATACAGTGACAGACCGGTCCCCACCAGTACTGTACCCCAGTGTTATACAGTGACAGACCCGTCCCCACCAGTACTGTACCCCAGTGTTATACAGTGACAGACCCGTCCCCACCAGTACTGTACCCCAGTGTTATACAGTGACAGACCCGTCCCCACCAGTACTGTACCCCAGTGTTATACAGTGACAGACCCGTCCCCCCAGTACTGTACCCCAGTGTTATACAGTGACAGACCCGTCCCCACCAGTACTGTACCCCAGTGTTATACAGTGACAGACCCGTCACCACCAGTACTGTACCCCAGTGTTATACAGTGACAGACCCGTCCCCACCAGTACTGTACCCCAGTGTTATACAGTGACAGACCCGTCCCCACCAGTACTGTACCCCAGTGTTATACAGTGACAGACCCGTCCCCACCAGTACTGTACCCCAGTGTTATACAGTGACAGACCCGTCCCCACCAGTACTGTATCCCAGTGTTATACAGTGACAGACCCGTCCCCACCACTACTGTACCCCAGTGTTATACAGTGACAGACCCGTCCCCACCAGTACTGTAACCCAGTGTTATACAGTGACAGACCCTGCCCCACCAGTACTGAACCCCAGTGTTATACAGTGACAGACCCGTACCCACCAGTACTGTACCCCAGTGTTATACAGTGACAGACCCGTCCCCACCAGTACTGTAACCCAGTGTTATACAGTGACAGACCCGTCCCCACCAGTACTGTACCCCAGTGTTATACAGTGACAGACCCGTCCCCACCAGTACTGTACCCCAGTGCTATACAGTGACAGACCCGTCCCCACCAGTACTGTACCCCAGTGTTATACAGTGACAGACCCGTCACCACCAGTACTGTACCCCAGTGTTATACAGTGACAGACCCATCCCCACCAGTACTGTGCCCCAGTGTTATACAGTGACAGACCCGTCCCCACCAGTTCTGTACCCCAGTGTTATACAGTGACAGACCCGTCCCCACCAGTACTGTAACCCAGTGTTATACAGTGACAGACCCGTCCCCACCAGTACTGTAACCCAGTGTTATACAGTGACAGACCCGTCCCCACCAGTACTGAACCCCAGTGTTATACAGTGACAGACCCGTCCCCACCAGTAATGTACCCCAGTGTTACACAGTGACAGACCCATCCCCACCAGTACCGTACCCCAGTGTTATACAGTGACAGACCCATCCCCACCAGTACTGTACCCCAGTGTTACACAGTGACAGACCCATCCGCACCAGTACTGTACCCCAGTGTTATACAGTGACAGACCCGTCCCCACCAGTACTGTACCCCAGTGTTATACAGTGACAGATCCGTCCCCACCAGTACTGTACCCTAGTGTTATACAGTGACAGACACATCCCCACCAGTACTGTACCCCAGTGTTATACAGTGACAGACCCGTCCCCACCAGTACTGTACCCCAGTGTTACACAGGGACAGACCCATCCCCACCAGTACTGTACCCCAGTGTTATACAGGGACAGACCCGTCCCCACCAGTACTGTACCCCAGTGTTATACAGTGACAAACCCGTCCCCACCAGTACCGTACCCCAGTGTGATACAGTGACAGACTCGTCCCCACCAGTACTGTACCCCAGTGTGAGACAGTGACAGACCCGTCCCCACCAGTTCTGTACCCCAGTGTTATACAGTGACAGACCCGTCCCCACCAGTACTGTACCGCAGTGTTATACAGGGACAGACCCATCCCCACCAGTACTGTAACCCAGTGTTATACAGGGACAGACCCATCCCCACCAGTACTGTACCGCAGTGTTACACAGTGACAGACCCGTCCCCACCAGTACTGTATCCCAGTGTTATACAGCGACAGACCCGTCCCCACCAGTACTGTACCCCAGTGTTATACAGCGACAGACCCGTCCCCACCAGTACTATACCCCAGTGTTATACAGCGACAGACCCGTCCCCACCAGTATTGTACCCCAGTGTTATACAGCGACAGACCCGTACCCACCAGTACTGTACCCCAGTGTTACACAGCGACAGACCCGTCCCCACCAGTACTGTACCCCAGTGTTATACAGCGACAGACCCGTCCCCACCAGTACTGTACCCCAGTGTTATACAGAGACAGACCCGTCCCCACCAGTACTGTATCCCAGTGTTATACAGCGACAGACCCGTCCCCACCAGTACTGTATCCCAGTGTTATACAGCGACAGACCCGTCCCCACCAGTACTGTACCCCAGTGTTATACAGTGACAGACCCGACCCCACCAGTACTGTATCCCAGTGTTATACAGTGACAGACCCGTCCCCACCAGTACTGTACCCCAGTGTTATACAGTGACAGACCCGTCCCCACCAGTATTGTATCCCAGTGTTATACAGTGACAGACCCGTCCCCACCAGTACTGTACCCCAGTGTTATACAGTGACAGACCCATCCCCACCAGTACTGTACCCCAGTGTTATACAGTGACAGACCCGTCCCCACCAGTACTGTACCCCAGTGTTATACAGTGACAGACCCATCCCCACCAGTACGGTGCCCCAGTGTTATACAGTGACAGACCCGTCCCCACCAGTACTGTACCCCAGTGTTATACAGTGACAGTCTCGTCCCCACCAGTACTGTATCCCAGTGTTATACAGTGACATACCCATCCGCACCAGTACTGTACCCTAGTGTTATACAGTGACAGACCCGTCCCCACCAGTACTGTATCCCAGTGTTATACAGTGACAGACCCATCCCCACCAGTACTGTACCCCAGTGTTATACAGTGACAGACCCGTCCCCACCAGTACTGTACCCCAGTGTTATACGGTGACATACCCATCCGCACCAGTACTGTACCCCAGTGTTATACAGTGACAGTCCCGTCCCCACCAGTACTGTACCCCAGTGTTATACAGTGACAGTCCCGTCCCCACCAGTACTGTATCCCAGTGTTATACAGTGACAGACCCATCCCCACCAGTACTGTGCCCCAGTGTTATACAGTGACAGATCCATCCCCACCAGTACTGTACCCCAGTGTTATACAGTGACACACCCATCCCCACCAGTACTGTACCCCAGTGTTATACGGTGACAGACCCATCCCCACCAGTACTGTACGCCAGTGTTATACAGTGACAGACCCATCCCCACCAGCACCGTACCCCAGTGCTATACAGTGACAGACCAGTCCCCACCAGTACTGTACCCCAGTGTTATACAGTGACAGACACGTCCCCACCAGTACTGTACCCCAGTGTTATACAGTGACAGACCCGTCCCCACCAGTACTGTATCCCAGTGTTATACAGTGACAGACCCGTACCCACCAGTACTGTATCCCAGTGTTATACAGTGACAGACCTGTCACCACCAGTACTGTACCCCAGTGTTATACAGTGACAGACCCGTCCCCACCAGTACTGTACCCCAGTGTTATACAGTGACAGACCCGTCCCCACCAGTACTGTACCCCATTGTTATACAGTGACAGACCCGTCCCCACCAGTACTGTACCCCAGTGTTATACAGTGACAGACCCATCCCCACCAGTACTGTACCCCAGTGTTATACAGTGACAGACCGGTCCCCACCAGTACTGTACCCCAGTGTTATACAGTGACAGACCCGTCCCCACCAGTACTGTACCCCAGTGTTATACAGTGACAGACCCGTCCCCACCAGTACTGTACCCCAGTGTTATACAGTGACAGACCCATCCCCACCAGTACTGTACCCCAGTGTTATACAGTGACAGACCCCTCCCCACCAGTACTGTACCCCATTGTTATACAGTGACAGACTCGTCCCCACCAGTACTGTACCCAGTGTTATACAGTGACAGACCCGTCCCCACCAGTACTGTACCCCAGTGTTATACAGTGACAGACCCGTCCCCACCAGTACTGTACCCCAGTGTTATACAGTGACAGACCCGTCCCCACCAGTAATGTACCCCAGTGTTATACAGAGACAGACCCGTCCCCACCAGTAATGTACCCCAGTGTTATACAGTGACAGACCCGTCCCCACCAGTACTGTACCCCAGTGTTATACAGTGACAGACCCGTTCCCACCAGTACTGTACCCCAGTGTTATACAGTGACATACCCATCCCCACCAGTACTGTACCCCAGTGTTATACAGTGACAGACCCGTCCCCACCAGTACTGTACCCCAGTGTTACACAGTGACAGGCCCATCCCCACCAGTACTGTATCCCAGTGTTATACAGTGACAGACCCGTCCCCACCAGTACTGTACCCCAGTGTTATACAGTGACAGTCCCGTCCCCACCAGTACTGTACCCCAGTGTTATACAGTGACAGACCCGTCCACACCAGTACTGTTCCCCAGTGTTATACACTGACAGACCCGTCCCCACCAGTACTGTACCCCAGTGTTATACAGTGACAGACCCGTCCCCACCAGTACTGTACCCCAGTGTTATACAGAGACAGACCCGTCCCCACCAGCACCGTACCCCAGTGTTATACAGTGACAGACCCATCCCCACCAGTACTGTACCCGTGTTATACAGTGACAGACCCGTCCCCACCAGTACTGTACCCCAGTGTTATACAGTGACAGACTCGTCCCCGCCAGGACTGTACCCCAGTGTTATACAGTGACAGACCCATCCCCACCAGTACTGTACCCGTGTTATACAGTGACAGACCCGTCCCCACCAGTACTGTACCCCAGTGTTATACAGTGACAGACCCGCCCCCACCAGTACTGTACCCCAGTGTTATACAGTGACAGACCCGTCCCCACCAGTACTGTACCCCAGTGTTATACAGTGACAGACCCATCCCCACCAGTACTGTACCCGTGTTATACAGTGACAGACCCGTCCCCACCAGTACTGTACCCCAGTGTTATACAGTGACAGACCCGTCCCCACCAGTACTGTACCCCAGTGTTATACAGTGACAGACCCATCCCCACCAGTACTGTACCCGTGTTATACAGTGACAGACCCGTACCCACCAGTACTGTACCCCAGTGTTATACACTGACAGACCCGTCCCCACCAGTACTGTACCCCAGTGTTATACAGTGACAGACCCGTCCCCACCAGTACTGTACCCCAGTGTTATACAGAGACAGACCCGTCCCCACCAGCACCGTACCCCAGTGTTATACAGTGACAGACCCATCCCCACCAGTACTGTACCCGTGTTATACAGTGACAGACCCGTCCCCACCAGTACTGTACCCCAGTGTTATACAGTGACAGACTCGTCCCCGCCAGGACTGTGCCCCAGTGTTATACAGTGACAGACACGGCCCACGAGTACTGTGCCCCAGTGTTATACAGTGACAGACCCGTCCCCACGAGTACTGTATCCCAGTGTTATACAGTGACAGACACATCCCCACCAGTACTGTGCCCCAGTGTTATACAGTGACAGACCCGTCCCCACCAGTACTGTACCCCAGTGTTATACAGTGACAGACCCGTCCCCACCAGTACTGTACCCCAGTGTTATGCAGTGACAGACACGGCCCACGAGTACTGTGCCCCAGTGTTATACAGCGACAGACCCGTCCCCACCAGTATTGTACCCCAGTGTTATACAGTGACAGACCCAACCCCACCAGTACTGTACCCCAGTGTTATACAGTGACAGACCTATCCCCACCAGTAATGTATCCCAGTGTTGTACAGTGACAGACACATCCCCACCAGTACTGTGCCGCAGTGTTATACAGTGACAGACCCGTCCCCACCAGTACTGTACCCCAGTGTTATACAGTGACAGACTCGTCACCACCAGTACTGTACCTCAGTGTTTTCAGTGACAGACCCGTCCCCACCAGTACTGTACCCCAGTGTCAGTGACAGACCCATCCCCACCAGTACTGTACCCCAGTGTAATACAGTGACAGACCCGTCCCCACCAGTACTGTACCCCAGTGTTATACAGTGACAGACCCGTCCCCACCAGTACCGTGCCCCAGTGTTAGACAGTGACAGACCCGTCCCCACCAGTACTGTATCCCAGTGTTATACAGTGACAGACCCGTCCCCACCAGTACTGTACCCCAGTGTTATACAGTGACAGACCCGTCCCAACCAGTACTGTACCCCAGTGTTATACAGTGACAGACCCGTCCCCACCAGTACTGTACCCCAGTGTTATACAGTGACAGACCCGTCCCCAGCAGTGATGTACCCCAGTGTTTTCCAGTGACAGACCCGTCCCCACCAGTACTGTACCCCAGTGTTATACAGTGACAGACCCGTCCCCACCAGTACTGTACCCCAGTGTTATACAGTGACAGACCCGTCCCCACCAGTACTGTACCCCAGTGTTATACAGTGACAGACCCATCCCCACCAGTACTGTACCCCAGTGTTATACAGTGACAGACCCGTCCCCACCAGTACTGTATCCCAGTGTTATACAGTGACAGACCCGTCCCCACCAGTACTGTACCCCAGTGTTATACAGTGACAGACCAGTCCCCACCAGTACTGTACCCCAGTGTTATACAGTGACAGACCCGTCCCCACCAGTAATGTACCCCAGTGTTATACAGTGACAGACCCATCCCCACCAGTACCATACCCCAGTATTATACAGTGACACACCCATCCCCACCTGTACTGTACCCCTGTGTTATACAGTGACACACCCATCCCCACCTGTACTGTACCCCAGTGTTATACAGTGACAGACCCATCCCCATCAGTACTGTGCCCCAGTGTTATACAGTGACAGACCCGTCCCCACCATTACTGTACCCCAGTGTTACACAGTGACAGACCCGTCCCCACCAATACTGTACCCCAGTGTTATACAGTGACAGACCCGTCCCCACCAGCACTGAATCCCAGTGTTATACAGTGACAGACCCGTCCCCACCAGTACTGTACCCCAGTGATATACAGTGACAGACCCGTCCCCACCAGTACTGTACCCCAGTGTTATACAGTGACAAACACGTCCCACCATTACTGTACCCCAGTGTTATACAGTGACAGACCCGTCCCCACCAGTACTGTTGCCCAGTGTTATACAGTGACAGACCCGTCCCCACCAGTAATGTACCCCAGTGTTATACAGTGACAGACTCATCCCCATCAGTACTGACCCCAGTGTTATATAGTGACAGACCCATCTCCACCATTACTGTACCCCAGTGTTACAAAGTGACAGACCCGTCCCCACCAGTACTGTACCCCAGTGTTATACAGTGACTGACCCGTCCCCACCAGTACTGTATCCCAGTGTTATACAGTGACAGACCCGTCCCCACCAGTACTGTATCCCAGTGTTATACAGTGACAGACCCGCCCCCACCAGTACTGTACCCCAGTGTTATACAGTGACAGACCCCGTCCCCACCAGTACTATACCTCAGTGTTATACAGTGACAGACCCATCCCCACCAGTACTGTACCCCAGTGTTACACAGTGACAGACCCGTCCCCACCTGTACTGTACCCCAGTGTTATACAGTGACAGACCCACCCCCACCAGTACTGTACCCCAGTGTTATACAGTGACATACCCGTCTCCACCAGTACTGTGCCCCAGTGTTATACAGTGAAAGTCCCGTCCCCACCAGTACTGTACCCCAGTGTTATACAGTGACAGACCCGTCCCCACCAGTACTGTACCCCAGTGTTATACAGTGACAGACCCATCCCCACCAGTACGGTGCCCCAGTGTTAAACAGTGACAGACCCGTCCCCACCAGTACTGTACCCCAGTGTTATACAGTGACAGTCTCGTCCCCACCAGTACTGTATCCCAGTGTTATACAGTGACATACCCATCCGCACCAGTACTGTACCCTAGTGTTATACAGTGACAGACCCGTCCCCACCAGTACTGTATCCCAGTGTTATACAGTGACAGACCCATCCCCACCAGTACTGTACCCCAGTGTTATACAGTGACAGACCCGTCCCCACCAGTACTGTACCCCAGTGTTATACGGTGACATACCCATCCGCACCAGTACTGTACCCCAGTGTTATACAGTGACAGTCCCGTCCCCACCAGTACTGTATCCCAGTGTTATACAGTGACAGACCCATCCCCACCAGTACTGTGCCCCAGTGTTATACAGTGACAGATCCATCCCCACCAGTACTGTACCCCAGTGTTATACAGTGACACACCCATCCCCACCAGTACTGTACCCCAGTGTTATACGGTGACAGACCCATCCCCACCAGTACTGTACGCCAGTGTTATACAGTGACAGACCCATCCCCACCAGCACCGTACCCCAGTGCTATACAGTGACAGACCAGTCCCCACCAGTACTGTACCCCAGTGTTATACAGTGACAGACCCGTCCCCACCAGTACTGTACCCCAGTGTTATACAGTGACAGACCCGTCCCCACCAGTACTGTATCCCAGTGTTATACAGTGACAGACCCGTCACCACCAGTACTGTACCCCAGTGTTATACAGTGACAGACCCGTCCCCACCAGTACTGTACCCCAGTGTTATACAGTGACAGACCCGTCCCCACCAGTACTGTACCCCATTGTTATACAGTGACAGACCCGTCCCCACCAGTACTGTACCCCAGTGTTATACAGTGACAGACCCATCCCCACCAGTACTGTACCCCAGTGTTATACAGTGACAGACCCGTCCCCACCAGTACTGTACCCCAGTGTTATACAGTGACAGACCCGTCCCCACCAGTACTGTACCCCAGTGTTATACAGTGACAGACCCGTCCCCACCAGTGCTGTACCCCAGTGTTATACAGTGACAGACCCATCCCCACCAGTACTGTACCCCAGTGTTATACAGTGATAGACCCCTCCCCACCAGTACTGTACCCCATTGTTATACAGTGACAGACTCGTCCCCACCAGTACTGTACCCAGTGTTATACAGTGACAGACCCGTCCCCACCAGTACTATACCCCAGTGTTATACAGTGACAGACCCGTCCCCACCAGTACTGTACCCCAGTGTTATACAGTGACAGACCCGTCCCCACCAGTAATGTACCCCAGTGTTATACAGAGACAGACCCGTCCCCACCAGTAATGTACCCCAGTGTTATACAGTGACAGACCCGTCCCCACCAGTACTGTACCCCAGTGTTATACAGTGACAGACCCGTTCCCACCAGTACTGTACCCCAGTGTTATACAGTGACATACCCATCCCCACCAGTACTGTACCCCAGTGTTATACAGTGACAGACCCGTCCCCACCAGTACTGTACACCAGTGTTACACAGTGACAGGCCCATCCCCACCAGTACTGTATCCCAGTGTTATACAGTGACAGACCCGTCCCCACCAGTACTGTACCCCAGTGTTATACAGTGACAGTCCCGTCCCCACCAGTACTGTACCCAGTGTTATACAGTGACAGACCCGTCCACACCAGTACTGTTCCCCAGTGTTATACACTGACAGACCCGTCCCCACCAGTACTGTACCCCAGTGTTATACAGTGACAGAGCCGTCCCCACCAGTACTGTACCCCAGTTTTATACAGAGACAGACCCGTCCCCACCAGCACAGTACCCCAGTGTTATACAGTGACAGACCCATCCCCACCAGTACTGTACCCGTGTTATACAGTGACAGACCCGTCCCCACCAGTACTGTACCCCAGTGTTATACAGTGACAGACCCGTCCCCGCCAGGACTGTACCCCAGTGTTATACAGTGACAGACCCATCCACACCAGTACTGTACCCGTGTTATACAGTGACAGACCCGTCCCCACCAGTACTGTACCCCAGTGTTATACAGTGACAGACCCGTCCCCACCAGTACTGTACCCCAGTGTTATACAGTGACAGACCCGTCCCCACCAGTACTGTACCCCAGTGTTATACAGTGACAGACCCATCCCCACCAGTACTGTACCCGTGTTATACAGTGACAGACCCGTCCCCACCAGTACTGTACCCCAGTGTTATACAGTGACAGACCCGTCCCCACCAGTACTGTACCCCAGTGTTATACAGTGACAGACCCATCCCCACCAGTACTGTAACCGTGTTATACAGTGACAGACCCGTCCCCACCAGTACTGTACCCCAGTGTTATACACTGACAGACCCGTCCCCACCAGTACTGTACCCCAGTGTTATACAGTGACAGACCCGTCCCCACCAGTACTGTACCCCAGTGTTATACAGAGACAGACCCGTCCCCACCAGCACCGTACCCCAGTGTTATACAGTGACAGACCCATCCCCACCAGTACTGTATCCCAGTGTTATACAGTGACAGACCCGTCCCCACCAGTACTGTACCCCAGTGTTATACAGTGACAGACTCGTCCCCGCCAGGACTGTGCCCCAGTGTTATACAGTGACAGACACGGCCCACGAGTACTGTGCCCCAGTGTTATACAGTGACAGACCCGTCCCCAGCAGTGATGTACCCCAGTGTTTTCCAGTGACAGACCCGTCCCCACCAGTACTGTACCCCAGTGTTATACAGTGACAGACCCGTCCCCACCAGTACTGTACCCCAGTGTTATACAGTGACAGACCCGTCCCCACCAGTACTGTACCCCAGTGTTATACAGTGACAGACCCATCCCCACCAGTACTGTACCCCAGTGTTATACAGTGACAGACCCGTCCCCACCAGTACTGTATCCCAGTGTTATACAGTGACAGACCCGTCCCCACCAGTACTGTACCCCAGTGTTATACAGTGACAGACCCGTCTCCACCAGTACTGTACCCCAGTGTTGTACAGTGACAGACACATCCCCACCAGTACTGTACCCCAGTGTTATACAGTGACAGACCTATCCCCACCAGTACTGTATCCCAGTGTTGTACAGTGACAGACACATCCCCACCAGTAATGTACCCCAGTGTTATACAGTGACAGACCCATCCCCACCAGTACTGTACCCCAGTGTTATACAGTGACAGACTCGTCACCACCAGTACTGTACCCCAGTGTTTTCAGTGACAGACCCGTCCCCACCAGTACTGTACCCCAGTGTTATACAGTGACAGACCCATCCCCACCAGTACTGTACCCCAGTGTCAGTGACAGACCCATCCCCACCAGTACTGTACCCCAGTGTAATACAGTGACAGACCCGTCCCCACCAGTACCGTGCCCCAGTGTTAGACAGTGACAGACCCGTCCCCACCAGTACTGTATCCCAGTGTTATACAGTGACAGACCCGTCCCCACCAGTACTGTACCCCAGTGTTATACAGTGACAGACCCGTCCCAACCAGTACTGTACCCCAGTGTTATACAGTGACAGACCCGTCCCCACCAGTACTGTACCCCAGTGTTATACAGTGACAGACCCGTCCCCAGCAGTGATGTACCCCAGTGTTTTCCAGTGACAGACCCGTCCCCACCAGTACTGTACCCCAGTGTTATACAGTGACAGACCCGTCCCCACCAGTACTGTACCCCAGTGTTATACAGTGACAGACCCGTCCCCACCAGTACTGTACCCCAGTGTTATACAGTGACAGACCCATCCCCACCAGTACTGTACCCGAGTGTTTTCAGTGACAGACCCGTCCCCACCAGTACTGTACCCCAGTGTCAGTGACAGACCCATCCCCACCAGTACTGTACCCCAGTGTAATACAGTGACAGACCCGTCCCCACCAGTACTGTACCCCAGTGTTATACAGTGACAGACCCGTCCCCACCAGTACCGTGCCCCAGTGTTATACAGTGACAGACCCATCCCCACCAGTACTGTACCCGTGTTATACAGTGACAGACCCGTCCCCACCAGTACTGTACCCCAGTGTTATACAGGGACAGACCCGTCCCCACCAGTACTGTATCCCAGTGTTATACAGTGACAGACCCGTCCCAACCAGTACTGTACCCCAGTGTTATACAGTGACAGACCCATCCCCACCAGTACCGTACCCCAGTATTATACAGTGACACATCCATCCCCACCAGTACTGTACCCCAGTGTTATACAGTGACAGACCCGTCCCCACCAGTAATGTACCCCAGTGTTATACAGTGACAGACCCATCCCCACCAGTACCATACCCCAGTATTATACAGTGACACACCCATCCCCACCTGTACTGTACCCCAGTGTTATACAGTGACAGACCCATCCCCATCAGTACTGTGCCCCAGTGTTATACAGTGACAGACCCGTCCCCACCATTACTGTACCCCAGTGTTACACAGTGACAGACCCGTCCCCACCAGCACCGTACCCCAGTGTTATACAGTGACAGACCCATCCCCACCAGTACTGAATCCCAGTGTTATACAGTGACAGACCCGTCCCCACCAGTACTGTACCCCAGTGATATACAGTGACAGACCCGTCCCCACCAGTACTGTACCCCAGTGTTATACAGTGACAAACACGTCCCACCATTACTGTACCCCAGTGTTATACAGTGACAGACCCGTCCCCACCAGTACTGTTGCCCAGTGTTATACAGTGACAGACCCGTCCCCACCAGTAATGTACCCCAGTGTTATACAGTGACAGACTCATCCCCATCAGTACTGACCCCAGTGTTATATAGTGACAGACCCATCCCCACCATTACTGTACCCCAGTGTTACAAAGTGACAGACCCGTCCCCACCAGTACTGTACCCCAGTGTTATACAGTGACTGACCCGTCCCCACCAGTACTGTATCCCAGTGTTATACAGTGACAGACCCGTCCCCACCAGTACTGTATCCCAGTGTTATACAGTGACAGACCCGTCCCCACCAGTACTGTACCGCAGTGTTATACAGTGACAGACCCCGTCCCCACCAGTACTATACCTCAGTGTTATACAGTGACAGACCCATCCCCACCAGTACTGTACCCCAGTGTTACACAGTGACATACCCGTCTCCACCAGTACTGTGCCCCAGTGTTATACAGTGAAAGTCCCGTCCCCACCAGTACTGTACCCCAGTGTTATACAGTGACAGTCCCGTCCCCACCAGTACTGTACCCCAGTGTTATACAGTGACAGTCCCGTCCCCACCAGTACCATACCCCAGTGTTATACAGTGACAGTCCCGTCCCCACCAGTACTGTACCCCAGTGTTATACAGTGACAGACCCGTCCCCACCAGTACTGTACCCCAGTGTTATACAGTGACAGACCCATCCCCACCAGTACTGTACCCCAGTGTTATACAGCGACAGACCCGTCCCCACCATTACTGTACCCGTGTTATACAGTGACTGACAGAAATATCACACCAGTACTGTACCCCAGTGTTATACAGTGACAGACCCGTCCCCACCATTACTGCACCCCAGTGTTATACAGTGACAGACCCGTCCCCACCAGTACTGTACCCCAGTGTCATACAGTGACAGACCCGTCCCCACCAGTACTGTACCCCAGTGTTATACAGTGACAGACCCGTCCCCACCAGTACTGTACCCCAGTGTTATACAGTGACAGACCCGACCCCACCAGTACTGTACCCCAGTGTTATACAATGACAGACCCGTCCCCACCAGTACTGTACCCCAGTGTTATACAGTGACAGACCCATCTCCACCATTACTGTACCCCAGTGTTATACAGTGACAGACCCGACCCCACCAGTACTGTACCCCAGTGTTATACAGTGACAGACCCGTCCCAAAAAGTACTGTACCCCAGTGTTATACAGTGACAGACCCGTCCACACCAGTACTGTACCCCAGTGTTATACAGTGACAGACTCGTCACCACCAGTACTGTACCCCAGTGTTTTACAGTGACAGACCCGTCCCCACCAGTACTGTACCCCAGTGTTATACAGTGACAGACTCGTCCCCACCAGCACTGTACCCCAGTGTTATACAGTGACACACCCGTCCCCACCAGTACTGTACCCCAGTGTTATACAGTGACAGACCTGTCCCCACCAGTACTGTACCCCAGTGTTACACAGAGACAGACCCGTCCCCACCAGTACTGTACCGCAGTGTTATACAGAGACAGACCCGTCCCCACCAGTACCGTATCCCAGTGTTATACAGTGACACACCCATCCCCACCAGTACTGTACCCCAGTGTTATACAGTGACAGACCCGTCCCCACCAGTACTGTACCCCAGTGTTACACAGAGACAGATCTGTCCCCACCAGTACTGTACCCCAGTGTTATACAGTGACAGACCTGTCCCCACCAGTACTGTACCCCAGTGTTACACAGAGACAGACCCGTCCCCACCAGTACTGTACCCCAGTGTTATACAGAGACAGACCCGTCCCCACCAGTACTGTACCCCAGTGTTATACAGCGACAGACCCGTCCCCACCAGTACTGTACCCCAGTGTTATACAGTGACAGACCCGTCCCCACCAGTACTGTACCCCAGTGTTATACAGTGACAGACCCGTCCCCACCAGTACTGTACCCCAGTGTTATACAGTAACAGACCCATCCCCACCAGTACTGTACCCCAGTGTTATACAGTGACAGACCCGTCCCCACCAGTACTGTACCCCAGTGTTATAGTGACAGACCCGTCCCCCCCAGTACTGTACCCCAGTGTTATACAGTGACAGACCCGTCCCCACCAGTACTGTACCCCAGTGTTATACAGTAACAGACCCATCCCCACCAGTACTGTATCCCAGTGTTATACAGCGACAGACCCGTCCCCACCAGTACTGTACCCCAGTGTTATACAGTGACAGACCCGTCCCCACCAGTACTGTACCCCAGTGTTATACAGCGACAGACCCGTCCCCACCAGTACCGTACCCCAGTGTTATACAGTGACAGACCCGTCCCCACAAGTACTGTCCCCCAGTGTTATACAGCGACAGACCCGTCCCCACCAGTACTGTACCCCAGAGTTATACAGCGACAGACCCGTCCCCACCAGTACCGTACCCCAGTGTTATAGTGACAGACCCGTCCCCACCAGTACTGTACCCCAGTGTTATACAGTGACAGACCCGTCCCCACCAGTACTGTACCCCAGTGTTATACAGCGACAGACCCGTCCCCACCAGTACCGTACCCCAGTGTTATAGTGACAGGCCCGTCCCCACCAGTACTGTACCCCAGTGTTATACAGTGACAGACCCGTCCCCACCAGTACTGTACCCCAGTGTTATACAGTGACAGACCCGTCCCCACCAGTACCGTACCCCAGTGTTATAGTGACAGACCCGTCCCCACCAGTACTGTACCCCAGTGTTATACAGTGACAGACCCGTCCCCACCAGTACTGTACCCCAGTGTTATACAGTGACAGACCCGTCCCCACCTGTACTGTACCCCAGTGTTATACAGTGACAGACCCGTCCCCACCAGTACTGTACCCCAGTGTTATACAGTGACAGACCCGTCCCCACCTGTACTGTACCCCAGTGTTATACAGTGACAGACCCGTCCCCACCAGTAATGTACCCCAGTGTTATACAGTGACAGACCCGTCCCCACCAGTACTAGTATGGCAGGGGGGTGGGCACGGGAGCAATAGGTCAGAAGGTGAGAGCATTGAGGGAGAACTAGGGAATAGGGACAGTGTGGCTCTGAGGCAGCGCAGACGGGGAGAAGTTGCTGAACACAGCGGGTCTGGTGGCCTGAAGTGCATATGTTTTAATGCAAGGAGCATTACGGGTAAGGCAGATGAACTTAGAGCTTGGATTACTACTTGGAACTATGATGTTGTTGCCATTACAGAGACCTGGTTGAGGGAAGGGCAGGATTGGCAGCTAAACGTTCCAGGATTTAGATGTTTCAGGCGGGATAGAGGGGGATGTAAAAGGGGAGGCGGAGTTGCGCTACTTGTTCAGGAGAGTATCACAGCTATACAGCGAGAGGACACCTCAGAGGGCAGTGAGGCTATATGGGTAGAGATCAGGAATAAGAAGGGTGCAGTCACAATGTTGGGGGTATACTACAGGCCTCCCAACAGCCAGCGGGAGATAGAGGAGCAGATAGGTAGACAGATTTTGGAAAAGAGTAAAAACAACAGGGTTGTGGTGATGGGAGACTTCAACTTCCCCAATATTGACTGGGACTCACTTAGTGCCAGGGGCTTAGACGGGGCAGAGTTTGTAAGGAGCATCCAGGAGGGCTTCTTAAAACAATATGTAAACAGTCCAACTAGGGAAGGGGCGGTACTGGACCTGGTATTGGGGAATGAGCCCGGCCAGGTGGTAGATGTTTCAGTAGGGGAGCATTTCGGTAACAGTGACCACAATTCAGTAAGTTTTAAAGTACTGGTGGACAAGGATAAGAGTGGTCCGAGGATGAATGTGCTAAATTGGGGGAAGGCTAATTATAACAATATTAGGCGGGAACTGAAGAACATAGATTGGGGGTGGATGTTTGAGGGCAAATCAACATCTGACATGTGGGAGGCTTTCAAGTGTCAGTTGAAAGGAATACAGGACAGGCATGTTCCTGTGAGGAAGAAAGATAAATACGGCAATTTTCGGGAACCTTGGATGACGAGTGATATTGTAGGCCTCGTCAAAAAGAAAAAGGAGGCATTTGTCAGGGCTAAAAGGCTGGGAACAGACGAAGCCTGTGTGGCATATAAGGAAAGTCGGAAGGAACTTAAGCAAGGAGTCAGGAGGGCTAGAAGGGGTCATGAAAAGGCATTGGCAAATAGGGTTAAGGAAAATCCCAAGGCTTTTTACACTTACATAAAAAGCAAGAGGGTAGCGAGGGAAAGGGTTGGCCCACTGAAGGATAGGCAAGGGAATCTATGTGTGGAGCCAGAGGAAATGGGCGAGGTACTAAATGAATACTTTGCATCAGTATTCACCAAAGAGAAGGAATTGGTAGATGTTGAGTCTGGAGAAGGGGGTGTAGATAGCCTGGGTCACATTGTGATCCAAAAAGACGAGGTGTTGGGTGTCTTAAAAAATATTAAGGTAGATAAGTCCCCAGGGCCGGATGGGATCTACCCCAGAATACTGAAGGAGGCTGGAGAGGAAATTGCTGAGGCCTTGACAGAAATCTTTGGATCCTCGCTGTCTTCAGGGGATGTCCCGGAGGACTGGAGAATAGCCAATGTTGTTCCTCTGTTTAAGAAGGGTGGCAGGGATAATCCCGGGAACTACAGGCCGGTGAGCCTTACTTCAGTGGTAGGGAAATTACTGGAGAGAATTCTTCGAGACAGGATCTACTCCAATTTGGAAGCAAATGGACGTATTAGTGAGAGGCAGCACGGTTTTGTGAAGGGGAGGTCGTGTCTCACTAACTTGATAGAGTTTTTCGAGGAGGTCACTAAGATGATTGATGCAGGTAGGGCAGTAGATGTTGTCTATATGGACTTCAGTAAGGCCTTTGACAAGGTCCCTCATGGTAGACTAGTACAAAAGGTGAAGTCACACGGGATCAGGGGTGAACTGGCAAGGTGGATACAGAACTGGCTAGGCCATAGAAGGCAGAGGGTAGCAATGGAGGGATGCTTTTCTAATTGGAGGGCTGTGACCAGTGGTGTTCCACAGGGATCAGTGCTGGGACCTTTGCTCTTTGTAGTATATATAAATGATTTGGAGGAAAATGTAACTGGTCTGATTAGTAAGTTTGCAGACGACACAAAGGTTGGTGGAATTGCGGATAGCGATGAGGACTGTCTGAGGATACAGCAGGATTTAGATTGTCTGGAGACTTGGGCGGAGAGATGGCAGATGGAGTTTAACCTGGACAAATGTGAGGTAATGCATTTTGGAAGGGCTAATGCAGGTAGGGAATATACAGTGAATGGTAGAACCCTCAAGAGTATTGAAAGTCAAAGAGATCTAGGTGTACAGGTCCACAGATCACTGAAAGGGGCTACACAGGTGGAGAAGGTAGTCAAGAAGGCATACGGCATGCTTGCCTTCATTGGCCGGGGCATTGAGTATAAGAATTGGCAAGTCATGTTGCAGCTGTATAGAACCTTAGTTAGGCCACACTTGGAGTATAGTGTTCAATTCTGGTCGCCACACTACCAGAAGGATGTGGAGGCTTTAGAGAGGGTGCAGAAGAGATTTACCAGAGTGTTGCCTGGTATGGAGGGCATAAGCTATGAGGAGCGATTGAATAAACTCGGTTTGTTCTCACTGGAACGAAGGAGGTTGAGGGGCGACCTGATAGAGGTATACAAAATTATGAGGGGCATAGACAGAGTGGATAGTCAGAGGCTTTTCCCCAGGGTAGAGGGGTCAATTACTAGGGGGCATAGGTTTAAGGTGAGAGGGGCAAAGTTTAGAGTAGATGTACGAGGCAAGTTTTTTTACGCAGAGGGTAGTGGGTGCCTGGAACTCACTACCGGAGGAGGTGGTGGAAGCAGGGACGATAGGGACATTTAAGGGGCATCTTGACAAATATATGAATAGGATGGGAATAGAAGGATACGGACCCAGGAAGTGTAGAAGATTGTAGTTTAGTCGGGCAGTATGGTCGGCACGGGCTTGGAGGGCCGAAGGGCCTGTTCCTGTGCTGTACATTTCTTTGTTCTTTGTTCTTTGTACTGTACCCCAGTGTTATACAGTGACAGACCCGTCCCCACCAGTACCGTACCCCAGTGTTATACAGTGACAGGCCCGTCCCCACCAGTACTGTACCCCAGTGTTATACAGTGACAGACCCATCCCCACCAGTACTGTACCCCAGTGTTATACAGTGACAGACCCGTCCCCACCAGTAATGTACCCCAGTGTTATACAGCGACAGACCCGTCCCCACCAGTACTGTACCCCAGTGTTATACAGTGACAGACCCGTCCCCACCAGTACTGTACCCCAGTGTTATACAGTGACAGACCCGTCCCCACCAGTACTGTACCCCAGTGTTATACAGTGACAGACTCGTCCCCACCAGTACTGTACCCCAGTGTTATACAGTGACATACCCGTCCCCACCAGTAATGTACCCCAGTGTTATACAGCGACAGACCCGTCCCCACCAGTACTGTACCCCAGTGTTATACAGTGACAGACCCGTCCCCACCAGTACTGTACCCCAGTGTTATACAGTGACAGACCCGTCCCCACCAGTACTGTACCCCAGTGTTATACAGTGACAGACTCGTCCCCACCAGTACTGTACCCCAGTGTTATACAGTGACAGACCCGTCCCCACCAGTACTGTACCCCAGTGTTATACAGTGACAGACTCGTCCCCACCAGTACTGTACCCCAGTGTTATACAGTGACAGACCCGTCCCCACCAGTACTGTACCCCAGTGTTATACAGTGACAGACTCGTCCCCACCAGTACTGTACCCCAGTGTTATACAGTGACAGACTCGTCCCCACCAGTACTGTACCCCAGTGTTATACAGTGACAGACTCGTCCCCACCAGTACTGTACCCCAGTGTTATACAGTGATTGACCCATCCCCACCAGTACTGTACCCCAGTGTTATACAGTGACAGACACGGCCCACGAGTACTGTGCCCCAGTGTTGTACAGTGACAGACCCGTCCCCACCAGTACTGTACCCCAGTGTTATACAGTGACAGACCCGTCCCCACCAGTACTGTACCCCAGTGTTATACAGTGGCAGACCCGTCCCCACCAGTACTGTACCCCAGTGTTATACAGTAACAGACCCGTCCCCACCAGTACTGTATCCCAGTGTTATACAGTGACAGACCCTTCCCCACCAGTACTGTACCCCAGTGTTATACAGTGACAGACCCGTCCCCACCAGTACTGTATCCCAGTGTTATTGAGTGACAGACCCGTCCCCACCAGTACTGTACCCCAGTGTTATACAGTGACAGACCTGTCCCCACCAGTACTGTACCCCAGTGTTATACAGTAACAGACCCCACCCCACCAGTACTGTATCCCAGTGTTATACAGTAACAGACCCGTCCCCACCAGTACTGTATCCCAGTGTTATACAGTGACAGACCTGTCCCCACCAGTACTGTACCCCAGTGTTATACAGTGACAGACCCGTCCCCACCAGTACTGTACCCCAGTGTTATACAGTGACAGACCCGTCCCCACCAGTACTGTACCCCAGTGTTATACAGTAACAGACCCGTCCCCACCAGTACTGTACCACAGTGTTATACAGTAAGAGTCCCGTCCCCACCAGTACTGTACCCCAGTGTTATACAGTAACACACCCGTCCCCACCAGTACTGTACCCCAGTGTTATACAGTGACAGGCCCGTCCCCACCAGTACTGTACCCCAGTGTTATACAGTGACACACCCGTCCCCACCAGTACTGTGCCCCAGTGTTATACAGTGACAGCCCCGTCCCCACCAGTACTGTACCCCAGTGTTATACAGTGACACACCCGTCCCCACTAGTACTGTACCCGTGTTATACAGTAAGAGACCCGTCCCCACCAGTACTGTACCCCAGTGTTATACAGTGACAGGCCCATCCCCACCAGTACTGTACCCCAGTGTTATACAGTGACAGACCCGTCCCCACTAGTACTGTACCCCAGTGTTATACAGTAAGAGACCCGTCCCCACCAGTACTGTACCCCAGTGTTATACAGTGACAGGCCCATCCCCACCAGTACTGTACCCCAGTGTTATACAGTAAGAGACCCGTCCCCACCAGTACTGTACCCCAGTGTTATGCAGAGACAGAACCGACCCCACCAGTACTGTACCCCAGTGTTATCCAGTGACAGACCCGTCCCCACCAGTACTGTACCCCAGTGTTATACAGTGACAGACCCGTCCCCACCAGTACTGTACCCCAGTGTTATACAGTGACAGACCCGTCCCCACCAGTACTGTACCCCAGTGTTATACAGTGACAGACCCGTCCCCACCAGTACTGTACCCCAGTGTTAGACAGTGACAGACCCGTCCCCACCAGTACTGTACCCCAGTGTTATACAGTGACAGACCCATCCACACCAGTACTGTACCCCAGTGTTATACAGTGACAGACCCATCCACACCAGTACTGTACCCCAGTGTTATACAGTGACAGACCCGTCCCCTCCAGTCCTGTACCCCAGTGTTATACAGCGACAGACCCGTCCCCACCAGTACTGTACCCCAGTGTTATACAGTGACAGACCCGTCCCCACCAGTACTGTACCCCAGTGTTATACAGTGACAGACCCGTCCCCACCAGTCCTGTACCCCAGTGTTATACAGTGATAGACCCGTCCCCACCAGTACTGTACCCCAGTGTTATACAGTGACAGACCCGTCCCCACCAGTCCTGTACCCCAGTGTTATACAGTGATAGACCCGTCCCCACCAGTACTGTACCCCAGTGTTAGACAGTGACAGACTCGTCCCCACCAGTACTGTACCCCAGTGTTATACAGTGACAGACCCATCCTCACCAGTACTGTACCCCAGTGTAATACAGTGACAGACCCGTCCCCACCGGTACTGTACCCCAGTGTTATACAGCGACAGACCCGTCCCCACCAGTACTGTACCCCAGTGTTATACAGTGACAGACCCGTCCACACCAGTAATGTACCCCAGTGTTATACAGTGACAGACCCGTCCCCACCAGTACTGTACCCCAGTGTTATACAGTGACAGACCCGTCCCCACCAGTACTGTACCCCAGTGTTATACAGTATCAGACCCGTCCCCACCAGTACTGTACCCCAGTGTTATACAGTGACAGACCCGTCCCCACCAGTACTGTACCCCAGTGTTATACAGTGACAGACCCGTCCCCACCAGTACTGTACCCCAGTGTTATACAGTGACAGACCCGTCCCCACCAGTACTGTACCCCAGTGTTATACAGTGACAGACCCGTCACCACCAGTACTGTATCCCAGTGTTATACAGTGACAGACCCATCCCCACCAGTACTGTACCCCAGTGTTATACAGCGACAGACCCGTCCCCACCAGTAATGTACCCCAGTGTTATACAGTGACAGACCCGTCCCCACCAGTACTGTACCCCAGTGTTATACAGTGACAGACCCATCCCCACCAGTACTGTACCCCAGTGTTATACAGTGACAGACCCGTCCCCACCAGTACTGTACCCCAGTGTTATACAGTGACAGACCCGTCCCCACCAGTACTGTACCCCAGTGTTATACAGTGACAGACCCCTCCCCACCAGTACTGTACCCCATTGTTATACAGTGACAGACCCGTCCCCACCAGTACTGTACCCAGTGTTATACAGTGACAGACCCGTCCCCACCAGTACTGTACCCCAGTGTTATACAGTGACAGACCCGTCCCCACCAGTACTGTACCCGTGTTATACAGTGACAGACCCGTCCCCACCAGTACTGTACCCCAGTGTTATACAGTGACAGACCCGTCCCCACCAGTACTGTACCCCAGTGTTATACAGTGACAGACCCGTCCCCACCAGTACTGTACCCCAGTGTTATACAGTGACAGACCCGTCCCCACCAGTACTGTACCCCAGTGTTATACAGTGACAGACCCGTTCCCACCAGTACTGTACCCCAGTGTTATAGTGACAGACCCGTCCCCACCAGTACTGTATCCCAGTGTTATACAGTGACAGACCCGTCCCCGCCAGTACTGTACCCCAGTATTATACAGTGACAGACCCGTCCCCACCAGTACTGTACCCCAGTGTTATACAGTGACAGACCCGTCCCCACCAGTACTGTACCCCAGTGTTATACAGTGACAGACCCATCCCCATCAGTACTGACCCCAGTGTTATACAGTGACAGACTCGTCCCCACCAGTACTGTACCCCAGTGTTATACAGTGACAGACCCGTCCCCACCAGTACTGTACCCGAGTGTTACACAGTGACAGACCCGTCCCCACCAGTACTGTACCCCAGTGTTATACAGTGACAGACTCGTCCCCACCAGTACTGTACCCCAGTGTTATACAGTTACAGACCCGTTCCCACCAGTACTGTATCCCAGTGTTATACAGTGACAGACCCGTCTCCACCAGTACTGTACCCCAGTGTTATACAGTGACAGACTCGTCCCCACCAGTACTGTACCCCAGTGTTATACAGCGACAGACCCGTCCCCACCAGTACTGTACCCCAGTGTTACACAGCGACAGACCCGTCCACACCAGTACTGTACCCCAGTGTTATACAGTGACAGACCCGTACCCACCAGTACTGTACCCCAGTGTTATACAGTGACAGACCCGTCCACACCAGTACTGTGCCCCAGTGTTATACAGTGACAGACCCGTCCCCACCAGTACTGTACCCCAGTGTTACACAGAGACAGACCCGTCCCCACCAGTACTGTACCCCAGTGTTATACAGAGACAGACCCGTCCCCACCAGTACTGTACCCCAGTGTTATACAGCGACAGACCCGTCCCCACCAGTACTGTACCCCAGTGTTATAGTGACAGACCCGTCCCCACCAGTACTGTACCCCAGTGTTATACAGTGACAGACCCGTCCCCACCAGTACTGTACCCCAGTGTTATACAGTGACAGACCCGTCCCCACCAGTACTGTACCCCAGTGTTATAGTGACAGACCCGTCCCCACCAGTACTGTACCCCAGTGTTATAGTGACAGACCCGTCCCCCCCAGTACTGTACCCCAGTGTTATACAGTGACAGACCCGTCCCCACCAGTACTGTACCCCAGTGTTATACAGTAACAGACCCATCCCCACCAGTACTGTATCCCAGTGTTATACAGCGACAGACCCGTCCCCACCAGTACTGTACCCCAGTGTTATACAGCGACAGACCCGTCCCCACCAGTACCGTACCCCAGTGTTATAGTGACAGACCCGTCCCCACCAGTACTGTACCCCAGTGTTATACAGTGACAGACCCGTCCCCACCAGTACTGTACCCCAGTGTTATACAGCGACAGACCCGTCCCCACCAGTACCGTACCCCAGTGTTATCGTGACAGACCCGTCCCCACCAGTACTGTACCCCAGTGTTATACAGTGACAGACCCGTCCCCACCAGTACTGTACCGCAGTGTTATACAGAGACAGACCCGTCCCCACCAGTACCGTATCCCAGTGTTATACAGTGACACACCCATCCCCACCAGTACTGTACCCCAGTGTTATACAGTGACAGACCCGTCCCCACCAGTACTGTACCCCAGTGTTACACAGAGACAGACCCGTCCCCACCAGTACTGTACCCAGTGTTATACAGAGACAGACCCGTCCCCACCAGTACTATACCTCAGTGTTATACAGTGACAGACCCGTCCCCACCAGTACTGTACCCCAGTGTTACACAGTGACAGACCCGACCCCACCAGTACTGTACCCCAGTGTTATACAGTGACAGACCCGTCCCCACCAGTACTGTACCCCAGTGTTATACAGTGACAGACCCGTCCCCACCAGTACTGTACCCCAGTGTTATACAGTGACAGACCCGTCCCCACCAGTACTGTTCCCCAGTGTTATACAGTGACAGACCAGTCCCCACCATTACTGTACCCCAGTGTTATACAGTGACAGACCCGTCCCCACCAGTACTGTACCCCAGTGTTATACAGTGACAGACCCGTCCCCACCAGTACTGTATCCCAGTGTTATACAGTGACAGGCCCATCCCCACCAGTACTGTACCCCAGTGTTCCACAGAGACAGACCCGTCCACACCAGTACTGTACCCCAGTGTTATACAGTGACAGACCCGTCCCCACCAGTACTGTACCCCAGTGTTACACAGAGACAGACCCGTCCCCACCAGTACTGTACCGCAGTGTTATACAGAGACAGACCCGTCCCCACCAGTACCGTATCCCAGTGTTATACAGTGACACACCCATCCCCACCAGTACTGTACCCCAGTGTTATACAGCGACAGACCCGTCCCCACCAGTACTGTACCCCAGTGCTATACAGCGACAGACCCATCCCCACCAGTACTGTACCCCAGTGTTATACAGTGACAGACCTGTCCCCACCAGTACTGTACCGCAGTGTTATACAGCGACAGACCCATCCCCACCAGTACTGTACCCCAGTGTTATACAGTGACAGACCCGTCCCCACCAGTACTGTACCCCCGTGTTATAGTGACAGACCCGTCCCCACCAGTACTGTACCCCAGTGTTATACAGTGACAGACCCGTCCCCACCAGTACTGTACCCCAGTGTTATACAGTGAAAGACCCGTACCCACCAGTACTGTACCCCAGTGTTATACAGCGACAGACCCATCCCCACCAGTACTGTACCCCAGTGTTATACAGTGACAGACCCGTCCCCACCAGTACTGTACCCCAGTGTTATACAGTGACAGACCCATCACCACCAGTTCTGCACCCCAGTGTTATACAGTGACAGACCCATCCCCACCAGTATTGTACCCCAGGGTTATACAGTGACAGACCCATCCACACCAGTACTGTACCCCAGTGTTATACAGTGACAGACCCGTCCCCACCAGTACTGTACCCCAGTGTTGTACAGTGACAGACCCGTCCCCACCAGTACTGTACCCCAGTGTTATACAGTGACAGACCCGTCCCCATCAGTACTGCACCCCAGTGTTACAGTGACAGACCCGTCCCCACCAGTACTGTACCCCCGTGTTATACAGCGACAGACCCATCCCCACCAGTACTGTACCCCAGTGTTATACAGTGACAGACACGTCCCCACCAGTACTGTACCCCAGTGTTATACAGTGACAGACCCGTCCCCACCTGTACTGTACCCCAGTGTTATACAGTGACAGACCAGTCCCCACAAGTACTGTACCCCCGTGTTATACAGTGACAGACCCATCCCCACCAGTACTGTACCCCAGTGTTATACAGCGACAGACCCATCCCCACCAGTACTGTACCCCAGTGTTATACAGTGACAGACACGTCCCCACCAGTACTGTACCCCAGTGTTATACAGTGACAGACCCGTCCCCACCTGTACTGTACCCCAGTGTTATACAGTGACAGACCAGTCCCCACAAGTACTGTACCCCAGTGTTATACAGTGACAGACCCGTCCACACCAGTACTGTACCCCAGTGTTATACAGTGACAGACCCGTCCCCACCAGTACTGTACCCCAGTGTTATACAGTGACAGACCCGTCCCCACCAGTACTGTACCCCAGTGTTATACAGTGACAGACCCGTCCCCACCAGTACTGTACCCCAGTGTTATACAGTGACACACCCATCCCCACCAGTTCTGTACCCCAGTGTTATAGTGACAGACCCGTCCCCACCAGTACTGTACCCCAGTGTTATACAGTGACAGACCCGTCCCCACCAGGACTGTACCCCAGTGTTATACAGCGACAGACCCATCCCAAACAGTACTGTACGCCAGTGTTATACAGTGATAGACCCGTCCCCACCAGTACTGTACCCCAGTGTTATACAGTGACAGACCCGTCCCCACCAGTACTGTACCCCAGTGTTATACAGTGACAGACCCATCCCCACCTGTACTGCACCCCAGTGTTGCACAGTTACAGACCCGTCCCCACCAGTACTGTACCCCAGTGTTACACAGAGACAGATCCATCCCCGCCAGTACTGTACCCCAGTGTTATACAGTGACAGACCCATCCCCACCAGTACTATACCCCAGTGTTACACAGAGACAGATCCATCCCCGCCAGTACTGTAACTCCAGTGTTATACAGTGACAGACCCATCCCCACCAGTACTGTACCCCAGTGTTACACAGAGACAGATCCATCCCCGCCAGTACTGTAACTCCAGTGTTATACAGTGACAGACCCATCCCCACCAGTACTGTACCCCAGTGTTGCACAGTTACAGACCCGTCCCCACCAGTACTGTACCCCAGTGTTATACAGTGACAGACCGGTCCTCACCAGCACTGTACCCCAGTGTTATACAGTGACAGACCGGTCCTCACCAGTACTGTGCTCCAGTGTTATACAGTGACAGACCCATCCCCACTAGTACTGTACCCCAGTGTTATACAGCGACAGACCCGTCCCCACCAGTACTGTACCCCAGTGTTATACAGCGACAGACCCGTCCCCACCAGTACTGTACCCCAGTGTTATACAGTGACAGACCCGTCCCCACCAGTACTGTACCCCAGTGTTATACAGTGACAGACCCGTCCCCACCAGTACTGTACCCCAGTGTTATACAGTGACAGACCCATCCCCACTAGTACTGTACCCCAGTGTTATACAGCGACAGACCCGTCCCCACCAGTACTGTACCCCAGTGTTATCCAGCGACAGACCCGTCCCCACCAGTACTGTACCCCAGTGTTATACAGCGACAGACCCGTCCCCACCAGTACTGTACCCCAGTGTTATACAGTGACAGACCCGTCCCCCCCAGTACTGTACCCCAGTGTTATACAGCGACAGACCCGTCCCCACTAGTACTGTACCCCAGTGTTATACAGCGACAGACCCGTCCCCACCAGTACTGTACCCCAGTGTTATACAGCGACAGACCCGTCCCCACCAGTACTGTACCCCAGTGTTATACAGCGACAGACCCGTCCCCACCAGTACTGTACCCCAGTGTTATACAGTGACAGACCCGTCCCCCCCAGTACTGTACCCCAGTGTTATACAGTGACAGACCCGTCCCCACCAGTACTGTACCCCAGTGTTATACAGCGACAGACCCGTCCCCACCAGTACTGTACCCCAGTGTTATACAGCGACAGACCCGTCCCCACCAGTACTGTACCCCAGTGTTATACAGTGACAGACCCGTCCCCCCCAGTACTGTACCTCAGTGTTATACAGTGACAGACCCATCCCCACTAGTACTGTACCCCAGTGTTATACAGTGACAGACCCATCCCCACCAGTACTGTACCCCAGTGTTGCACAGTTACAGACCCGTCCCCACCAGTACTGTACCCCAGTGTTATACAGTGACAGACCGGTCCTCACCAGCACTGTACCCCAGTGTTATACAGTGACAGACCGGTCCTCACCAGTACTGTACCCCAGTGTTATACAGTGACAGACCCATCCCCACTAGTACTGTACCCCAGTGTTATACAGCGACAGACCCGTCCCCACCAGTACTGTACCCCAGTGCTATACAGCGACAGACCCATCCCCACCAGTACTGTACACCAGTGTTATACAGTGACAGACCCATCCCCACCAGTACTGTACCCCAGTGTTATACAGTGACAGACCCGTCCCCACCAGTCCTGTATCCCAGTGTTATACAGTGACAGACCCGTCTCCACCAGTACTGTACCCCAGTGTTATACAGTGACAGACCCATCCCCACCAGTACTGTACCCCAGTGTTATACAGTGACAGACCCGTCCCCACCAGTACTGTACCCCAGTGTTATACAGTGACAGACCCATCCCCACCAGTACTGTACCCCAGTGTTATACAGCGACAGACCCATCCCCACCAGTACTGTACCCCAGTGTTATACAGTGCCAGACCCATCCCCACCAGTACTGTACCCAGTGTTATACAGTGACAGACCCGTCCCCACCAGTACTGTACCCCAGTGTTATACAGTGACAGACCCGTCCCCACCAGTACTGTACCCCAGTGTTATACAGTGATAGACCCGTCCCCACCAGTACTGTACCCCAGTGTTATACAGTGACAGACCCGTCCCCACCAGTACTGTACCCCAGTGTTATACAGTGACAGACCCGTCCCCACCTGTACTGCACCCCAGTGTTGCACAGTTACAGACCCGTCCCCACCAGTACTGTACCCCAGTGTTACACAGAGACAGATCCATCCCCGCCAGTACTGTACCCCAGTGTTATACAGTGACAGACCCGTCCCCACCAGGACTGTACCCCAGTGTTGCACAGTTACAGACCCGTCCCCACCAGTACTGTACCCCAGTGTTATACAGTGACAGACCGGTCCTCACCAGCACTGTACCCCAGTGTTATACAGTGACAGACCGGTCCTCACCAGTACTGTGCTCCAGTGTTATACAGTGACAGACCCATCCCCACTAGTACTGTACCCCAGTGTTATACAGCGACAGACCCGTCCCCACCAGTACTGTACCCCAGTGTTATACAGCGACAGACCCGTCCCCACCAGTACTGTACCCCAGTGTTATACAGTGACAGACCCGTCCCCACCAGTACTGTACCCCAGTGTTATACAGCGACAGACCCGTCCCCACCAGTACTGTACCCCAGTGTTATACAGTGACAGACCCGTCCCCACCAGTACTGTACCCCAGTGTTATACAGTGACAGACCCATCCCCACTAGTACTGTACCCCAGTGTTATACAGCGACAGACCCGTCCCCACCAGTACTGTACCCCAGTGTTATACAGCGACAGACCCGTCCCCACCAGTACTGTACCCCAGTGTTATACAGCGACAGACCCGTCCCCACCAGTACTGTACCCCAGTGTTATACAGTGACAGACCCGTCCCCCCCAGTACTGTACCCCAGTGTTATACAGCGACAGACCCGTCCCCACTAGTACTGTACCCAAGTGTTATACAGCGACAGACCCGTCCCCACCAGTACTGTACCCCAGTGTTATACAGCGACAGACCCGTCCCCACCAGTACTGTACCCCAGTGTTATACAGCGACAGACCCGTCCCCACCAGTACTGTACCCCAGTGTTATACAGTCACAGACCCGTCCCCCCCAGTACTGTACCCCAGTGTTATACAGTGACAGACCCGTCCCCACCAGTACTGTACCCCAGTGTTATACAGCGACAGACCCGTCCCCACCAGTACTGTACCCCAGTGTTATACAGCGACAGACCCGTCCCCACCAGTACTGTACCCCAGTGTTATACAGTGACAGACCCGTCCCCCCCCAGTACTGTACCTCAGTGTTATACAGTGACAGACCCATCCCCACTAGTACTGTACCCCAGTGTTATACAGTGACAGACCCATCCCCACCAGTACTGTACCCCAGTGTTGCACAGTTACAGACCCGTCCCCACCAGTACTGTACCCCAGTGTTATACAGTGACAGACCGGTCCTCACCAGCACTGTACCCCAGTGTTATACAGTGACAGACCGGTCCTCACCAGTACTGTACCCCAGTGTTATACAGTGACAGACCCATCCCCACTAGTACTGTACCCCAGTGTTATACAGCGACAGACCCGTCCCCACCAGTACTGTACCCCAGTGCTATACAGCGACAGACCCATCCCCACCAGTACTGTACACCAGTGTTATACAGTGACAGACCCATCCCCACCAGTACTGTACCCCAGTGTTATACAGTGACAGACCCGTCCCCACCAGTCCTGTATCCCAGTGTAATACAGTGACAGACCCATCCCCACTAGTACTGTACCCCAGTGTTATACAGCGACAGACCCGTCCCCACCAGTACTGTACCCCAGTGCTATACAGCGACAGACCCATCCCCACCAGTACTGTACCCCAGTGTTATACAGTGCCAGACCCATCCCCACCAGTACTGTACCCAGTGTTATACAGTGACAGACCCGTCCCCACCAGTACTGTACCCCAGTGTTATACAGTGACAGACCCGTCCCCACCAGTACTGTACCCCAGTGTTATACAGTGATAGACCCGTCCTCACCAGTACTGTACCCCAGTGTTATACAGTGACAGACCCGTCCCCACCAGTACTGTACCCCAGTGTTATACAGTGACAGACATGTCCCCACCAGTACTGTACCCCAGTGTTATACAGTGACAGACCCGTCCCCACCAGTACTGTACCCCAGTGTTATACAGTGACAGACCCGTCCCCACCAGTACTGTACCCCAGTGTTATACAGTATCAGACACGTCCCCACCAGTACTGGACCCCAGTGTTTTACAGTGACAGACCCGTCCCCACCAGTACGGTGCCCCAGTGTTATACAGTGACAGACCCGTTCCCACCAGTACTGTACCCCAGTGTTATACAGTGACAGACCCATCCCCACCAGTACGGTGCCCCAGTGTTATACAGTGACAGTCCCGTCCCCACCAGTACTGTGCCCCAGTGTTATACAGTGACAGACCCGTCCCCACCAGTACTGTGCCCCAGTGTTATACAGTGACAGACCCGTCCCCACCAGTACTGTGCCCCAGTGTTATACAGTGACAGACCCGTTCCCACCAGTACTGTACCCCAGTGTTATACAGTGACAGACCCGTCCCCACCAGTACTGTGCCCCAGTGTTATACAGTGACAGACCCGTCCCCACCAGTACTGTACCCCAGTGTTATACAGTGACAGACCCATCCCCACCAGTACTGTACCCCAGTGTTATACAGTGACAGACTCATCCCCACCAGTACTGTACCCCAGTGTTATACAGTGACAGACCCGTCCCCGCCAGTACTGTACCCCCGTGTTTTCAGTGACTGACCCGTCCCCACCAGTACTGTACCCCAATGTTATACAGCGACAGACCCGTCCCCACCAGTACTGTACTCCAGTGTTATACAGCGACAGACCCGTCCCCACCAGTACTGTACCCCAGTGTTATACATCGACAGACCCGTCCCCACAGGTACTGTACCCCAGTGTTATACAGTGACAGACCCGTCCCCACCAGTACTGTACCCCAGTGTTATACAGTGACAGACCCGTCCCCACCAGTACTGTACCCCAGTGTTATACAGTGACAGACCCGTCCCCACCAGTACTGTACCCCAGTGTTACACAGTGACAGACCCGTCCCCACCAGTACTGTACCCCAGTGTTATACAGTGACAGACCCGTCGCCACCAGTACTGTACCCCAGTGTTATACAGTGACAGACCCGTCCCCACCAGTACTGTACCCCAGTGTTATACAGTGACAGACCCGTCCCCACCAGTACTGTACCCCAGTGTTATACAGTGACAGACCCGTCCCCACCAGTACTGTACCCCAGTGTTATACATTGACAGACCCGTCCCCACCAGTACTGTACCCCAGTGTTATACAGTGACAGACCCGTCCCCACCAGTACTGTACCCCAGGTTTATACAGTGACAGACCCGTCCCCACCAGTACTGTACACCAGTGTTACACAGTGACAGACCCATCCCCACCAGGACTGTACGCCAGTGTTATAAAGCGACAGACCCATCCCCACCAGTACTGTACGCCAGTGTTATACAGTGACTGACCCATCTCCCACCAGTACTGTACCTCAGTGTTATACAGTGATAGACCCGTCCCCACCAGTACTGTACCCCAGTGTTATACAGTGACAGACCCGTCCCCACCAGTACTGTACCCCAGTGTTATACAGTGACAGACCCGTCCCCACCAGTCCTGTACCCCAGTGTTATACAGTGATAGACCCGTCCCCACCAGTACTGTACCCCAGTGTTATACAGTGACAGACCCGTCCCCACCAGTACTGTACCCCAGTGTTATACAGTGACAGACCCGTCCCCACCAGTACTGTACCCCAGTGTTATACAGTGACAGACCCATCCGCATCAGTACTGACCCCAGTGTTATACAGTGACAGACTCGTCCCCACCAGTACTGTACCCCAGTGTTATACAGTGACAGACCCGTCCCCACCAGTACTGTACCCGAGTGTTACACAGTGACAGACCCGTCCCCACCAGTACTGTACCCCAGTGTTATACAGTGACAGACTCGTCCCCACCAGTACTGTACCCCAGTGTTATACAGTTACAGACCCGTTCCCACCAGTACTGTATCCCAGTGTTATACAGTGACAGACCCGTCTCCACCAGTACTGTACCCCAGTGTTATACAGTGACAGACTCGTCCCCACCAGTACTGTACCCCAGTGTTATACAGCGACAGACCCGTCCCCACCAGTACTGTACCCCAGTGTTACACAGCGACAGACCCGTCCACACCAGTACTGTACCCCAGTGTTATACAGTGACAGACCCGTACCCACCAGTACTGTACCCCAGTGTTATACAGTGACAGACCAGTCCACACCAGTACTGTGCCCCAGTGTTATACAGTGACAGACCCGTCCCCACCAGTACTGTACCCCAGTGTTACACAGAGACAGACCCGTCCCCACCAGTACTGTACCCCAGTGTTATACAGAGACAGACCCGTCCCCACCAGTACTGTACCCCAGTGTTATACAGCGACAGACCCGTCCCCACCAGTACTGTACCCCAGTGTTATACATCGACAGACCCGTCCCCACCAGTACTGTACCCCAGTGTTATACAGTGACAGACCCGTCCCCACCAGTACTGTACCCCAGTGTTATACAGTGACAGACCCGTCCCCACCAGTACTGTACCCCAGTGTTATACAGTGACAGACCCGTCCCCACCAGTACTGTACCCCAGTGTTATACAGTGACAGACTCATCCCCACCAGTACTGTACCCCAGTGTTATACAGTGACAGACCCGTCCCCGCCAGTACTGTACCCCCGTGTTTTCAGTGACTGACCCGTCCCCACCAGTACTGTACCCCAATGTTATACAGCGACAGACCCGTCCCCACCAGTACTGCACCCCAGAGTTATACAGCGACAGACCCATCCCCACCAGTACTGTACTCCAGTGTTATACAGCGACAGACCCGTCCCCACCAGTACTGTACCCCAGTGTTATACATCGACAGACCCGTCCCCACCAGTACTGTACCCCAGTGTTATACAGTGACAGACCCGTCCCCACCAGTACTGTACCCCAGTGTTATACAGTGACAGACCCGTCCCCACCAGTACTGTACCCCAGTGTTATACAGTGACAGACCCGTCCCCACCAGTACTGTACCCCAGTGTTACACAGTGACAGACCCGTCCCCACCAGTACTGTACCCCAGTGTTATACAGTGACAGACCCGTCCCCACCAGTACTGTACCCCAGTGTTATACAGTGACAGACCCGTCCCCACCAGTACTGTACCCCAGTGTTATACAGTGACAGACCCGTCCCCACCAGTACTGTACCCCAGTGTTATACAGTGACAGACCCGTCCCCACCAGTACTGTACCCCAGTGTTATACATTGACAGACCCGTCCCCACCAGTACTGTACCCCAGTGTTATACAGTGACAGACCCGTCCCCACCAGTACTGTACCCCAGGTTTATACAGTGACAGACCCGTCCCCACCAGTACTGTACACCAGTGTTACACAGTGACAGACCCATCCCCACCAGGACTGTACGCCAGTGTTATACAGCGACAGACCCATCCCCACCAGTACTGTACGCCAGTGTTATACAGTGACTGACCCATCTCCCACCAGTACTGTACCTCAGTGTTATACAGTGATAGACCCGTCCCCACCAGTACTGTACCCCAGTGTTATACAGAGACAGACCCGTCCCCACCAGTACTGTACCCCAGTGTTATACAGTGACAGACCCGTCCCCACCAGTCCTGTACCCCAGTGTTATACAGTGATAGACCCGTCCCCACCAGTACTGTACCCCAGTGTTATACAGTGACAGACCCGTCCCCACCAGTACTGTACCCCAGTGTTATACAGTGACAGACCCGTCCCCACCAGTACTGTACCCCAGTGTTATACAGTGACAGACCCATCCCCATCAGTACTGACCCCAGTGTTATACAGTGACAGACTCGTCCCCACCAGTACTGTACCCCAGTGTTATACAGTGACAGACCCGTCCCCACCAGTACTGTACCCGAGTGTTACACAGTGACAGACCCGTCCCCACCAGTACTGTACCCCAGTGTTATACAGTGACAGACTCGTCCCCACCAGTACTGTACCCCAGTGTTATACAGTTACAGACCCGTTCCCACCAGTACTGTATCCCAGTGTTATACAGTGACAGACCCGTCCCCACCAGTACTGTACCCCAGTGTTATACAGTGACAGACCCGTCCCCACCAGTACTGTACCCCAGTGTTATACAGTGACAGACCCGTCCCCACCAGTACTGTACCCCAGTGTTATACATTGACAGACCCGTCACCACCAGTACTGTATCCCAGTGTTATACAGTGACAGACCCGTCCCCACCAGTACTGTACCCCAGTGTTATACAGTGACAGACCCGTCCCCACCAGTACTGTACCCCAGTGTTATACATTGACAGACCCGTCACCACCAGTACTGTATCCCAGTGTTATACAGTGACAGACCCGTCCCCACCAGTACTGTACCCCAGTGTTATACAGTGAAAGACCCGTCTCCACCAGTACTGTACCCCAGTGTTATACAGTGACAGACTCGTCCCCACCAGTACTGTACCCCAGTGTTATACAGCGACAGACCCGTCCCCACCAGTACTGTACCCCAGTGTTACACAGCGACAGACCCGTCCACACCAGTACTGTACCCCAGTGTTATACAGTGACAGACCCGTACCCACCAGTACTGTACCCCAGTGTTATACAGTGACAGACCCGTCCACACCAGTACTGTGCCCCAGTGTTATACAGTGACAGACCCGTCCCCACCAGTACTGTACCCCAGTGTTACACAGAGACAGACCCGTCCCCACCAGTACTGTACCCCAGTGTTATACAGAGACAGACCCGTCCCCACCAGTACTGTACCCCAGTGTTATACAGCGACAGACCCGTCCCCACCAGTACTGTACCCCAGTGTTATAGTGACAGACCCGTCCCCACCAGTACTGTACCCCAGTGTTATACAGTGACAGACCCGTCCCCACCAGTACTGTACCCCAGTGTTATACAGTGACAGACCCGTCCCCACCAGTACTGTACCCCAGTGTTATAGTGACAGACCCGTCCCCACCAGTACTGTACCCCAGTGTTATAGTGACAGACCCGTCCCCCCCAGTACTGTACCCCAGTGTTATACAGTGACAGACCCGTCCCCACCAGTACTGTACCCCAGTGTTATACAGTAACAGACCCATCCCCACCAGTACTGTATCCCAGTGTTATACAGCGACAGACCCGTCCCCACCAGTACTATACCTCAGTGTTATACAGTGACAGACCCGTCCCCACCAGTACTGTACCCGAGTGTTACACAGTGACAGACCCGTCCCCACCAGTACTGTACCCCAGTGTTATACAGTGACAGACCCGTCCCCACCAGTACTGTACCCCAGTGTTATACAGTGACAGACTCGTCCCCACCAGTACTGTACCCCAGTGTTATACAGTTACAGACCCGTTCCCACCAGTACTGTATCCCAGTGTTATACAGTGACAGACCCGTCTCCACCAGTACTGTACCCCAGTGTTATACAGTGACAGACTCGTCCCCACCAGTACTGTACCCCAGTGTTATACAGCGACAGACCCGTCCCCACCAGTACTGTACCCCAGTGTTACACAGCGACAGACCCGTCCACACCAGTACTGTACCCCAGTGTTATACAGTGACAGACCCGTACCCACCAGTACTGTACCCCAGTGTTATACAGTGACAGACCCGTCCACACCAGTACTGTGCCCCAGTGTTATACAGTGACAGACCCGTCCCCACCAGTACTGTACCCCAGTGTTACACAGAGACAGACCCGTCCCCACCAGTACTGTACCCCAGTGTTATACAGAGACAGACCCGTCCCCACCAGTACTGTACCCCAGTGTTATACAGCGACAGACCCGTCCCCACCAGTACTGTACCCCAGTGTTATACATCGACAGACCCGTCCCCACCAGTACTGTACCCCAGTGTTATACAGTGACAGACCCGTCCCCACCAGTACTGTACCCCAGTGTTATACAGTGACAGACCCGTCCCCACCAGTACTGTACCCCAGTGTTATACAGTGACAGACCCGTCCCCACCAGTACTGTACCCCAGTGTTATACAGTGACAGACTCATCCCCACCAGTACTGTACCCCAGTGTTATACAGTGACAGACCCGTCCCCGCCAGTACTGTACCCCCGTGTTTTCAGTGACTGACCCGTCCCCACCAGTACTGTACCCCAATGTTATACAGCGACAGACCCGTCCCCACCAGTACTGCACCCCCGAGTTATACAGCGACAGACCCATCCCCACCAGTACTGTACTCCAGTGTTATACAGCGACAGACCCGTCCCCACCAGTACTGTACCCCAGTGTTATACATCGACAGACCCGTCCCCACCAGTACTGTACCCCAGTGTTATACAGTGACAGACCCGTCCCCACCAGTACTGTACCCCAGTGTTATACAGTGACAGACCCGTCCCCACCAGTACTGTACCCCAGTGTTATACAGTGACAGACCCGTCCCCACCAGTACTGTACCCCAGTGTTACACAGTGACAGACCCGTCCCCACCAGTACTGTACCCCAGTGTTATACAGTGACAGACCCGTCCCCACCAGTACTGTACCCCAGTGTTATACAGTGACAGACCCGTCCCCACCAGTACTGTACCCCAGTGTTATACAGTGACAGACCCGTCCCCATCAGTACTGTACCCCAGTGTTATACAGTGACAGACCCGTCCCCACCAGTACTGTACCCCAGTGTTATACATTGACAGACCCGTCCCCACCAGTACTGTACCCCAGTGTTATACAGTGACAGACCCGTCCCCACCAGTACTGTACCCCAGGTTTATACAGTGACAGACCCGTCCCCACCAGTACTGTACACCAGTGTTACACAGTGACAGACCCATCCCCACCAGGACTGTACGCCAGTGTTATACAGCGACAGACCCATCCCCACCAGTACTGTACGCCAGTGTTATACAGTGACTGACCCATCTCCCACCAGTACTGTACCTCAGTGTTATACAGTGATAGACCCGTCCCCACCAGTACTGTACCCCAGTGTTATACAGTGACAGACCCGTCCCCACCAGTACTGTACCCCAGTGTTGTACAGTGACAGACCCGTCCCCACCAGTCCTGTACCCCAGTGTTATACAGTGATAGACCCGTCCCCACCAGTACTGTACCCCAGTGTTATACAGTGACAGACCCGTCCCCACCAGTACTGTACCCCAGTGTTATACAGTGACAGACCCGTCCCCACCAGTACTGTACCCCAGTGTTATACAGTGACAGACCCATCCCCATCAGTACTGACCCCAGTGTTATACAGTGACAGACTCGTCCCCACCAGTACTGTACCCCAGTGTTATACAGTGACAGACCCGTCCCCACCAGTACTGTACCCGAGTGTTACACAGTGACAGACCCGTCCACACCAGTACTGTACCCGAGTGTTACACAGTTACAGACCCGTTCCCACCAGTACTGTATCCCAGTGTTATACAGTGACAGACCCGTCCCCACCAGTACTGTACCCCAGTGTTATACAGTGACAGACCCGTCCCCACCAGTACTGTACCCCAGTGTTATACATTGACAGACCCGTCCCCACCAGTACTGTACCCCAGTGTTATACATTGACAGACCCGTCACCACCAGTACTGTATCCCAGTGTTATACAGTGACAGACCCGTCCCCACCAGTACTGTACCCCAGTGTTATACAGTGACAGACCCGTCCCCACCAGTACTGTACCCCAGTGTTATACATTGACAGACCCGTCACCACCAGTACTGTATCCCAGTGTTATACAGTGACAGACCCGTCCCCACCAGTACTGTACCCCAGTGTTATACAGTGACAGACCCGTCTCCACCAGTACTGTACCCCAGTGTTATACAGTGACAGACTCGTCCCCACCAGTACTGTACCCCAGTGTTATACAGCGACAGACCCGTCCCCACCAGTACTGTACCCCAGTGTTACACAGCGACAGACCCGTCCACACCAGTACTGTACCCCAGTGTTATACAGTGACAGACCCGTACCCACCAGTACTGTACCCCAGTGTTATACAGTGACAGACCCGTCCACACCAGTACTGTGCCCCAGTGTTATACAGTGACAGACCCGTCCCCACCAGTACTGTACCCCAGTGTTACACAGAGACAGACCCGTCCCCACCAGTACTGTACCCCAGTGTTATACAGAGACAGACCCGTCCCCACCAGTACTGTACCCCAGTGTTATACAGCGACAGACCCGTCCCCACCAGTACTGTACCCCAGTGTTATAGTGACAGACCCGTCCCCACCAGTACTGTACCCCAGTGTTATACAGTGACAGACCCGTCCCCACCAGTACTGTACCCCAGTGTTATACAGTGACAGACCCGTCCCCACCAGTACTGTACCCCAGTGTTATAGTGACAGACCCGTCCCCACCAGTACTGTACCCCAGTGTTATAGTGACAGACCCGTCCCCCCCAGTACTGTACCCCAGTGTTATACAGTGACAGACCCGTCCCCACCAGTACTGTACCCCAGTGTTATACAGTAACAGACCCATCCCCACCAGTACTGTATCCCAGTGTTATACAGCGACAGACCCGTCCCCACCAGTACTGTACCCCAGTGTTATACAGCGACAGACCCGTCCCCACCAGTACCGTACCCCAGTGTTATAGTGACAGACCCGTCCCCACCAGTACTGTACCCCAGTGTTATACAGTGACAGACCCGTCCCCACCAGTACTGTACCCCAGTGTTATACAGCGACAGACCCGTCCCCACCAGTACCGTACCCCAGTGTTATAGTGACAGACCCGTCCCCACCAGTACTGTACCCCAGTGTTATACAGTGACAGACCCGTCCCCACCTAACTGTACCGCAGTGTTATACAGAGACAGACCCGTCCCCACCAGTACCGTATCCCAGTGTTATACAGTGACACACCCATCCCCACCAGTACTGTACCCCAGTGTTATACAGTGACAGACCCGTCCCCACCAGTACTGTACCCCAGTGTTACACAGAGACAGACCCGTCCCCACCAGTACTGTACCCCAGTGTTATACAGAGACAGACCCGTCCCCACCAGTACTATACCTCAGTGTTATACAGTGACAGACCCGTCCCCACCAGTACTGTACCCCAGTGTTACACAGTGACAGACCCGACCCCACCAGTACTGTACCCCAGTGTTATACAGTGACAGACCCGTCCCCACCAGTACTGTACCCCAGTGTTATACAGTGACAGACCCGTCCCCACCAGTACTGTACCCCAGTGTTATACAGTGACAGACCCGTCCCCACCAGTACTGTTCCCCAGTGTTATACAGTGACAGACCAGTCCCCACCATTACTGTACCCCAGTGTTATACAGTGACAGACCCGTCCCCACCAGTACTGTACCCCAGTGTTATACAGTGACAGACCCGTCCCCACCAGTACTGTACCCCAGTGTTATACACTGACAGGCCCATCCCCACCAGTACTGTACCCCAGTGTTACACAGAGACAGACCCGTCCACACCAGTACTGTACCCCAGTGTTATACAGTGACAGACCCGTCCGCACCAGTACTGTACCCCAGTGTTACACAGAGACAGACCCGTCCCCACCAGTACTGTACCGCAGTGTTATACAGAGACAGACCCGTCCCCACCAGTACCGTATCCCAGTGTTATACAGTGACACACCCATCCCCACCAGTACTGTACCCCAGTGTTATACAGCGACAGACCCGTCCCCACCAGTACTGTACCCCAGTGCTATACAGCGACAGACCCATCCCCTCCAGTACTGTACCCCAGTGTTATACAGTGACAGACCTGTCCCCACCAGTACTGTACCGCAGTGTTATACAGCGACAGACCCATCCCCACCAGTACTGTACCCCAGTGTTATACAGTGACAGACCCGTCCCCACCAGTACTGTACCCCCGTGTTATACAGTGACAGACCCGTCCCCACCAGTACTGTACCCCAGTGTTATACAGTGACAGACCCGTCCCCACCAGTACTGTACCCCAGTGTTATACAGTGACAGACCCGTCCCCACCAGTACTGTACCCCAGTGTTATACAGTGACAGACCCATCACCACCAGTTCTGCACCCCAGTGTTATACAGTGACAGACCCGTCCCCACCAGTATTGTACCCCAGGGTTATACAGTGACAGACCCATCCACACCAGTACTGTACCCCAGTGTTATACAGTGACAGACCCGTCCCCACCAGTACTGTACCCCAGTGTTGTACAGTGACAGACCCGTCCCCACCAGTACTGTACCCCAGTGTTATACAGTGACAGACCCGTCCCCACCAGTACTGTACCCCAGTGTTGTACAGTGACAGACCCGTCCCCACCAGTACTGTACCCCAGTGTTATACAGTGACAGACCCGTCCCCACCAGTACTGTACCCCCGTGTTATACAGCGACAGACCCATCCCCACCAGTACTGTACCCCAGTGTTATACAGTGACAGACACGTCCCCACCAGTACTGTACCCCAGTGTTATACAGTGACAGACCCGTCCCCACCTGTACTGTACCCCAGTGTTATACAGTGACAGACCAGTCCCCACAAGTACTGTACCCCCGTGTTATACAGTGACAGACCCGTCCCCACCAGTACTGTACCCCAGTGTTATACAGCGACAGACCCATCCCCACCAGTACTGTACCCCAGTGTTATACAGTGACAGACACGTCCCCACCAGTACTGTACCCCAGTGTTATACAGTGACAGACCCGTCCCCACCTGTACTGTACCCCAGTGTTATACAGTGACAGACCAGTCCCCACAAGTACTGTACCCCAGTGTTATACAGTGACAGACCCGTCCACACCAGTACTGTACCCCAGTGTTATACAGTGACAGACCCGTCCCCACCAGTACTGTACCCCAGTGTTATACAGTGACAGACCCGTCCCCACCAGTACTGTACCCCAGTGTTATACAGTGACAGACCCGTCCCCACCAGTACTGTACCCCAGTGTTATACAGTGACACACCCATCCCCACCAGTTCTGTACCCCAGTGTTATAGTGACAGACCCGTCCCCACCAGTACTGTACCCCAGTGTTATACAGTGACAGACCCGTCCCCACCAGGACTGTACCCCAGTGTTATACAGCGACAGACCCATCCCAACCAGTACTGTACGCCAGTGTTATACAGTGATAGACCCGTCCCCACCAGTACTGTACCCCAGTGTTATACAGTGACAGACCCGTCCCCACCAGTACTGTACCCCAGTGTTATACAGTGACAGACCCGTCCCCACCTGTACTGCACCCCAGTGTTGCACAGTTACAGACCCGTCCCCGCCAGTACTGTACCCCAGTGTTACACAGAGACAGATCCATCCCCGCCAGTACTGTACCCCAGTGTTATACAGTGACAGACCCATCCCCACCAGTACTGTACCCCAGTGTTACACAGAGACAGATCCATCCCCGCCAGTACTGTAACTCCAGTGTTATACAGTGACAGACCCATCCCCACCAGTACTGTACCCCAGTGTTGCACAGTTACAGACCCGTCCCCACCAGTACTGTACCCCAGTGTTATACAGTGACAGACCGGTCCTCACCAGCACTGTACCCCAGTGTTATACAGTGACAGACCGGTCCTCACCAGTACTGTGCTCCAGTGTTATACAGTGACAGACCTATCCCCACTAGTACTGTACCCCAGTGTTATACAGCGACAGACCCGTCCCCACCAGTACTGTACCCCAGTGTTATACAGCGACAGACCCGTCCCCACCAGTACTGTACCCCAGTGTTATACAGTGACAGACCCGTCCCCACCAGTACTGTACCCCAGTGTTATACAGTGACAGACCCGTCCCCACCAGTACTGTACCCCAGTGTTATACAGTGACAGACCCGTCCCCACTAGTACTGTACCCCAGTGTTATACAGCGACAGACCCGTCCCCACCAGTACTGTACCCCAGTGTTATACAGCGACAGACCCGTCCCCACCAGTACTGTACCCCAGTGTTATACAGCGACAGACCCGTCCCCACCAGTACTGTACGCCAGTGTTATACAGTGATAGACCCGTCCCCACCAGTACTGTACCCCAGTGTTATACAGCGACAGACCCGTCCCCACCAGTACTGTACCCCAGTGTTATACAGTGACAGACCCGTCCCCCCCAGTACTGTACCCCAGTGTTATACAGTGACAGACCCGTCCCCACCAGTACTGTACCCCAGTGTTATACAGCGACAGACCCGTCCCCACCAGTACTGTACCCCAGTGTTATACAGTGACAGACCCGTCCCCCCCAGTACTGTACCTCAGTGTTATACAGTGACAGACCCATCCCCACTAGTACTGTACCCCAGTGTTATACAGTGACAGACCCATCCCCACCAGTACTGTACCCCAGTGTTGCACAGTTACAGACCCGTCCCCACCAGTACTGTACCCCAGTGTTATACAGTGACAGACCGGTCCTCACCAGCACTGTACCCCAGTGTTATACAGTGACAGACCGGCCCTCACCAGTACTGTACCCCAGTGTTATACAGTGACAGACCCATCCCCACTAGTACTGTACCCCAGTGTTATACAGCGACAGACCCGTCCCCACCAGTACTGTACCCCAGTGCTATACAGCGACAGACCCATCCCCACCAGTACTGTACACCAGTGTTATACAGTGACAGACCCATCCCCACCAGTACTGTACCCCAGTGTTATACAGTGACAGACCCGTCCCCACCAGTCCTGTATCCCAGTGTAATACAGTGACAGACCCATCCCCACTAGTACTGTACCCCAGTGTTATACAGCGACAGACCCGTCCCCACCAGTACTGTACCCCAGTGCTATACAGCGACAGACCCATCCCCACCAGTACTGTACCCCAGTGTTATACAGTGCCAGACCCATCCCCACCAGTACTGTACCCAGTGTTATACAGTGACAGACCCGTCCCCACCAGTACTGTACCCCAGTGTTATACAGTGACAGACCCGTCCCCACCAGTACTGTACCCCAGTGTTATACAGTGATAGACCCGTCCTCACCAGTACTGTACCCCAGTGTTATACAGTGACAGACCCGTCCCCACCAGTACTGTACCCCAGTGTTATACAGTGACAGACATGTCCCCACCAGTACTGTACCCCAGTGTTATACAGTGACAGACCCGTCCCCACCAGTACTGTACCCCAGTGTTATACAGTGACAGACCCGTCCCCACCAGTACTGTACCCCAGTGTTATACAGTGACAGACCCTGCCCCACCAGTACTGAACCCCAGTGTTATACAGTGACAGACCCGTCCCCACCAGTACTGTACCCCAGTGTTATACAGTGACAGACCCGTCCCCACCAGTACTGTACCCCAGTGTTATACAGTATCAGACACGTCCCCACCAGTACTGGACCCCAGTGTTTTACAGTGACAGACCCGTCCCCACCAGTACGGTGCCCCAGTGTTATACAGTGACAGACCCGTTCCCACCAGTACTGTACCCCAGTGTTATACAGTGACAGACCCATCCCCACCAGTACGGTGCCCCAGTGTTATACAGTGACAGTCCCGTCCCCACCAGTACTGTGCCCCAGTGTTATACAGTGACAGACCCGTCCCCACCAGTACTGTGCCCCAGTGTTATACAGTGACAGACCCGTCCCCACCAGTACTGTGCCCCAGTGTTATACAGTGACAGACCCGTTCCCACCAGTACTGTACCCCAGTGTTATACAGTGACAGACCCGTCCCCACCAGTACTGTGCCCCAGTGTTATACAGTGACAGACCCGTCCCCACCAGTACTGTACCCCAGTGTTATACAGTGACAGACCCATCCCCACCAGTACTGTACCCCAGTGTTATACAGTGACAGACTCATCCCCACCAGTACTGTACCCCAGTGTTATACAGTGACAGACCCGTCCCCGCCAGTACTGTACCCCCGTGTTTTCAGTGACTGACCCGTACCCACCAGTACTGTACCCCAATGTTATACAGCGACAGACCCGTCCCCACCAGTACTGTACCCCAATGTTATACAGCGACAGACCCGTCCCCACCAGTACTGCACCCCAGAGTTATACAGCGACAGACCCATCCCCACCAGTACTGTACTCCAGTGTTATACAGCGACAGACCCGTCCCCACCAGTACTGTACCCCAGTGTTATACATTGACAGACCCGTCCCCACCAGTACTGTACCCCAGTGTTATACAGTGACAGACCCGTCCCCACCAGTACTGTACCCCAGTGTTATACAGTGACAGACCCGTCCCCACCAGTACTGTACCCCAGTGTTATACAGTGACAGACCCGTCCCCACCAGTACTGTACCCCAGTGTTACACAGTGACAGACCCGTCCCCACCAGTACTGTACCCCAGTGTTATACAGTGACAGACCCGTCCCCACCAGTACTGTACCCCAGTGTTATACAGTGACAGACCCGTCCCCACCAGTACTGTACCCCAGTGTTATACAGTGACAGACCCGTCCCCACCAGTACTGTACCCCAGTGTTATACAGTGACAGACCCGTCCCCACCAGTACTGTACCCCAGTGTTATACATTGACAGACCCGTCCCCACCAGTACTGTACCCCAGTGTTATACAGTGACAGACCCGTCCCCACCAGTACTGTACCCCAGTGTTATACAGTGACAGACCCGTCCCCACCAGTACTGTACCCCAGTGTTACACAGTGACAGACCCATCCCCACCAGGACTGTACCCCAGTGTTATACAGCGACAGACCCATCCCCACCAGTACTGTACGCCAGTGTTATACAGTGACTGACCCATCTCCCACCAGTACTGTACCTCAGTGTTATACAGTGATAGACCCGTCCCCACCAGTACTGTACCCCAGTGTTATACAGTGACAGACCCGTCCCCACCAGTACTGTACCCCAGTGTTATACAGTGACAGACCCGTCCCCACCAGTACTGCACCCCAGTGTTACACAGTGACAGACCCGTCCCCACCAGTACTGTACCCCAGTGTTACACAGAGACAGATCCATCCCCACCAGTACTGTAACTCCAGTGTTATACAGTGACAGACCAGTCCCCATCAGTACTGTACCCCAGTGTTATACAGTGACAGACCTGTCCCCACCAGTACTGTACCCCAGTGTTATACAGAGACAGACCCGTCCCCACCAGTACTGTACCCCAGTGTTATACAGTGACAGACCCGTCCCCACCAGTACTGTACCCCAGTGTTATACAGTGACAGACCCGTCCCCACCAGTACTGTACCCCATTGTTATACAGTGACAGACCCGTCCCCACCAGTACTGTACCCCAGTGTTATACAGTGACAGACCCGTCCCCACCAGTACTGTACCCCAGTGTTATACAGTGACAGACCCGTCCCCACCAGTACTGTACCCCAGTGTTATACAGTGACAGACCCGTCCCCACCAGTACTGTACCCCAGTGTTATACAGTGACAGACCCGTCCCCACCAGTACTGTACCCCAGTGTTATACAGTGACAGACCCGTCCCCACCAGTACTGTACCCCAGTGTTATACAGTGACAGACCCGTCCCCACCAGTACTGTACCCCAGTGTTATACAGTGACAGACCCGTCCCCACCAGTACTGTACCCCAGTGTTATACAGTGACAGACCCATCCCCACCAGTACTGTACCCCAGTGTTATACAGTGACAGACCCGTCCCCACCAGTACTGTACCCCAGTGTTATACAGTGACAGACCCATCCCCACCAGTACTGTACTCCAGTGTTATACAGTGACAGACCCATCCCCACCAGTACTGTACCCCAGTGTTATACAGTGACAGACCCGTCCCCACCAGTACTGTACCCGAGTGTAATACAGCGACAGACCCGTCCCCACCAGTACTGTACCCCATTGTTATACAGTGACAGACCCGTCCCCACCAGTACTGTACCCCAGTGTTATACAGTGACAGACCCGTCCCCACCAGCACTGTACCCCAGTGTTATACAGTGACAGACCCGTCCCCACCAGTACTGTACCCCAGTGTTATACAGCGACAGACCCGTCCCCACCAGTACTGTACCCCATTGTTATACAGTGACAGACCCGTCCCCACCAGTATTGTACCCCAGTGTTATACAGTGACAGACCCGTCCCCACCAGTACTGTGCCCCAGTGTTATACAGTGACAGACACGGCCCACGAGTACTGTGCCCCAGTGTTATACAGTGACAGACCCGTCCCCACCAGTACTGTACCCCAGTGTTATACAGTGACAGACCCGTCCCCACCAGTACTGTATCCCAGTGTTATACAGTGACAGACCCGTCCCCACCAGTACTGTACCCCAGTGTTATACAGTGACAGACCCGTCCCCACCAGTACTGTGCCCCAGTGTTATACAGTGACAGACCCGTCCCCACCAGTACGGTACCCCAGTGCTATACAGCGACAGACACGGCCCACGAGTACTGTGCCCAGTGTTATACAGCGACAGACCCGTCCCCACCAGTATTGTACCCCAGTGTTATACAGCGACAGACCCGTCCCCACCAGTACTATACCCCAGTGTTATACAGTGACAGACCCGTCCCCACCAGTACTGTACCCCAGTGTTATACAGCGACAGACCCGTCCCCACCAGTATTGTACCCCAGTGTTATACAGTGACAGACCCGTCCCCACCAGTACGGTACCCCAGTGCTATACAGCGACAGACACGGCCCACGAGTACTGTGCCCCAGTGTTATACAGCGACAGACCGGTCCCCACCAGTATTGTACCCCAGTGTTATACAGCGACAGACCCGTCCCCACCAGTACTGTACCCCAGTGTTATACAGTGACAGACACGTCCCCAGCAGTACTGTACCCCAGTGTTATACAGTGACAGACACATCCCCACCAGTACTGTGCCCCAGTGTTATACAGTGACAGACCCGTCCCCACCAGTACTGTACCCCAGTGTTATACAGTGACAGACCCATCCCCACCAGTACTGTACTCCAGTGTTATACAGTGACAGACCCATCCCCACCAGTACTGTACCCCAGTGTTATACAGTGACAGACCCGTCCCCACCAGTACTGTACCCGAGTGTAATACAGCGACAGACCCGTCCCCACCAGTACTGTACCCCATTGTTATACAGTGACAGACCCGTCCCCACCAGTACTGTACCCCAGTGTTATACAGTGACAGACCCGTCCCCACCAGCACTGTACCCCAGTGTTATACAGTGACAGACCCATCCCCACCAGTACTGTACTCCAGTGTTATACAGTGACAGACCCATCCCCACCAGTACTGTACCCCAGTGTTATACAGTGACAGACCCGTCCCCACCAGTACTGTACCCGAGTGTAATACAGCGACAGACCCGTCCCCACCAGTACTGTACCCCATTGTTATACAGTGACAGACCCGTCCCCACCAGTACTGTACCCCAGTGTTATACAGTGACAGACCCGTCCCCACCAGCACTGTACCCCAGTGTTATACAGTGACAGACCCGTCCCCACCAGTACTGTACCCCAGTGTTATACAGCGACAGACCCGTCCCCACCAGTACTGTACCCCATTGTTATACAGTGACAGACCCGTCCCCACCAGTATTGTACCCCAGTGTTATACAGTGACAGACCCGTCACCGCCAGTACTGTACCCCAGTGTTATACAGTGACAGACCCGTCCCCGCCAGTACTGTACCCCAGTGTTATACAGTGACAGACCCATCCCCACCAGTACTGTACCCCAGTGTTATACAGTGACAGACCCGTCCCCACCAGTATTGTACCCCAGTGTTATACAGTGACAGACCCGTCCCCACCAGTACGGTACCCCAGTGCTATACAGCGACAGACACGGCCCACGAGTACTGTGCCCCAGTGTTATACAGCGACAGACCGGTCCCCACCAGTATTGTACCCCAGTGTTATACAGCGACAGACCCGTCCCCACCAGTACTGTACCCCAGTGTTATACAGTGACAGACACGTCCCCAGCAGTACTGTACCCCAGTGTTATACAGTGACAGACACATCCCCACCAGTACTGTGCCCCAGTGTTATACAGTGACAGACCCGTCCCCACCAGTACTGTACCCCAGTGTTATACAGTGACAGACACGGCCCACGAGTACTGTGCCCCAGTGTTATACAGCGACAGACCCGTCCCCAGCAGTACTGTACCCAAGTGTTATATGGGGGAGTGCGGGGGGGGGGGATGGGGGGAGTGCGGGGGGCGGATGGGGGGAGTGCGGGGGAGGGATGGGGGGAGTGAGGGGGAGGGATGGGGGGAGTGCGGGAGGGGATGGGGGGAGTGCGGGAGGGGATGCGGGGAGTGCGGGAGGGGATGGGGGGAGTGCGGGAGGGGATGTGGGGAGTGCGGGAGGGGATGGGGATGGGGGGAGTGCGGGAGTGGATGGGGGGATTGCGGGAGGGGACGGGGGGATTGCGGGAGGGGACGGGGGGATTGCGGGAGGGGATGGGGACGGGGGGAGTGCGGGAGGGGATGGGGGGAGTGCGGGAGGGGATGGGGGAGTGCGGGGGGGGGGATGGGGGGAGTGCGGGGGGGGGGATGGGGGGAGTGCGGGGGGGGGATGGGGGGAGTGCGGGGGGGGATGGGGGGAGTGCGGGGGGGGGATGGGGGGAGTGCGGGGGGGGATGGGGGGAGTGCGGGGGGGGATGGGGGGAGTGCGGGGGGGGATGGGGGGAGTGCGGGGGGGGATGGGGGGAGTGCGGGGGGGGATGGGGGGAGTGCGGGGGGGGGATGGGGGGAGTGCGGGGGGGGATGGGGGGAGTGCGGGGGGGATGGGGGGAGTGCGGGGGGGATGGGGGGAGTGCGGGGGGGGATGGGGGGAGTGCGGGGGGGGATGGGGGGAGTGCGGGGGGGGATGGGGGGAGTGCGGGGGGGGGGTTGGGGGAGTGCGGGGGGGATGGGGGGAGTGCGGGGGCGGATGGGGGGAGTGCGGGGGGGGATGGGGGGAGTGCGGGGGGGGATGGGGGGAGTGCGGGGGGGGATGGGGGGAGTGCGGGGGGGGATGGGGGGAGTGCGGGGGGGGATGGGGGGAGTGCGGGGGGATGGGTGGAGTGCGGGGGGGGATGGGGGGAGTGCGGGGGGGATGGGGGGAGTGCGGGAGGGGATGGGGGGAGTGCGGGGGGGGATGGGGGGAGTGCGGGGGGGGATGGGGGGAGTGCGGGGGGGGATGGGGGGAGTGCGGGGGGAGGATGGGGGGAGTGCGGGGGGGATGGGGGAGTGCGGGGGGGATGGGGGAGTGCGGGGGGTGATGGGGGAGTGCGGGGGGGGAATGGGGGAGTGCGGGGGGTGATGGGGGAGTGCGGGGGGGGATGGGGGAGTGCGGGGGGGGATGGGGGAGTGCGGGGGGGGATGGGGGAGTGCGGGGGGGGATGGGGGAGTGCGGGGGGGATGGGGGAGTGCGGGGGGGGATGGGGGAGTGCGGGGGGGATGGGGGGAGTGCGGGGGGGATGGGGGGAGTGCGGGGGGGATGGGGGGAGTGCGGGGGGGTGGGGGGAGTGCGGGGGAGGATGGGGGAGTGCGGGGGGGGATGGGGGGAGTGCGGGGGGGGATGGGGGGAGTGCGGGGGGGGATGGGGGGAGTGCGGGGGGGGATGGGGGGAGTGCGGGGGGGATGGGGGGAGTGCGGGGGGGCGATGGGGGGAGTGCGGGGGGGCGATGGGGGGAGTGCGGGGGGGCGATGGGGGGAGTGCGGGGGGGGATGGGGGGAGTGCGGGGGGGGATGGGGGGAGTGCGGGGGGGGATGGGGGGAGTGCGGGGGGGGATGGGGGGAGTGCGGGGGGGATGGGGGGAGTGCGGGGGGGGATGGGGGGAGTGCGGGGGGGGATGGGGGGAGTGCGGGGGGGGATGGGGGAGTGCGGGGGGGGATGGGGGGAGTGCGGGGGGGGATGGGGGGAGTGCGGGGGGGATGGGGGGAGTGCGGGGGGGATGGGGGGAGTGCGGGGGGGATGGGGGGAGTGCGGGGGGGATGGGGGAGTGCGGGGGGGATGGGGGGAGTGCGGGGGGGATGGGGGGAGTGCGGGGGGGGTGATGGGGGGAGTGCGGGGGGGGTGATGGGGGGGAGTGCGGGGGGGGTGATGGGGGGAGTGCGGGGGGGGGTGATGGGGGGAGTGCGGGGGGGTGATGGGGGGAGTGCGGGGGGGTGATGGGGGGAGTGCGGGGGGGGTGATGGGGGGAGTGCGGGGGGGGTGATGGGGGGAGTGCGGGGGGGGGTGATGGGGGGAGTGCGGGGGGGGTGATGGGGGGAGTGTGGGGGGGGGGATGGGGCAGTGCGGGGGGGGATGGGGGGAGCGGGGGGGTGATGGGGGGAGTGCGGGGGGGATGGGGGGAGTGCGGGGGGGGATGGGGGGAGTGCGGGGGGGGATGGGGGGAGTGCGGGGGGGGGGTGGGGGGAGTGCGGGGGGGGGGGATGGGGGGAGTGCGGGGGGGGGAGATGGGGGGAGTGCGGGGGGGAGATGGGGGGAGTGCGGGGGGGGGATGGGGGGAGTGCGGGGGGGGATGGGGGGAGTGCGGGGGGGGGATGGGGGGAGTGCGGGGGGGGATGGGGGGAGTGCGGGGGGGGGATGGGGGGATGGGGGGAGTGCGGGGGGGGGATGGGGGGAGTGCGGGGGGGGATGGGGGGAGTGCGGGGGGGGGATGGGAGGAGTGCGGGAGCGGGGATGGGGGGAGTGCGGGGGGGGATGGGGGGAGTGCGGGGGGGGATGGGGGGAGTGCGGGGGGGGATGGGGGGAGTGCGGGGGGGGATGGGGGGAGTGCGGGGGGGGATGGGGGGAGTGCGGGGGGGGATGGGGGGAGTGCGGGGGGGGATGGGGGGAGTGCGGGGGGGGATGGGGGGAGTGCGGGGGGGGATGGGGGGAGTGCGGGGGGGGATGGGGGGAGTGCGGGGGGGATGGGGGGAGTGCGGGGGGGATGGGGGGAGTGCGGGGGGGGATGGGGGGAGTGCGGGGGGGGATGGGGGGAGTGCGGGGGGGGATGGGGGGTGCGGGGGGGGATGGGGGGTGCGGGGGGGGATGGGGGGAGTGCGGGGGGGATGGGGGGAGTGCGGGGGGGGGATGGGGGGAGTGCGGGGGGGGAGTGCGGGGGGGGATGGGGGGAGTGCGGGGGGGATGGGGGGAGTGCGGGGGGGATGGGGGGAGTGCGGGGGGGATGGGGGGAGTGCGGGGGGGGATGGGGGGAGTGCGGGGGGGAATGGGGGGAGTGCGGGGGGGAATGGGGGGAGTGCGGGGGGGAATGGGGGGAGTGCGGGGGGGATGGGGGGAGTGCGGGGGGGATGGGGGGAGTGCGGGGGGGGATGGGGGGATGGGGGGAGTGCGGGGGGGGATGGGGGATGGGGGGAGTGCGGGGGGGGATGGGGGGGGATGGGGGGAGTGCTGGGGGAGTGCGGGGGGGATCGGGGGGGATGGGGGAGTGCGAGGGGGATGGGGGGAGTGCGAGGGGGATGGGGGGAGTGCGGGGGGGATGGGGGGAGTGCAGGGGGGGTGGGGGAGTGCGGGGGGATGGGGGAGTGCGGGGGGGGATGGGGGGAGTGCGGGGGGGGATGTGGGGAGTGCGGGGGGGATGGGGGGAGTGCGGGGGGGGGGGTGGGGGGAGTGCGGGGGGGGATGGGGGGAGTGCGGGGGGGGTGGGGGGAGTGCGGGGGGGGATTGGGGGGAGTGCGGGGGGGGATGGGGGGAGTGCGGGGGGGGATGGGGGGAGTGCGGGGGGGGATTGGGGGGAGTGCGGGGGGGGATGGGGGGAGTGCGGGGGGGGATGGGGGGAGTGCGGGGGGGGATGGGGGGAGTGCGGGGGGGGATGGGGGGAGTGCGGGGGGGGATGGGGGGAGTGCGGGGGGGGATGGGGGGTTTGGGGGGGGATGGGGGATGGGGGGTTTGGGGGGGGATGGGGGGGGTGCGGGGGGGGATGGGGGGAGTGCGGGGGGGGATGGGGGAGTGCGGGGGGGGATGGGGGGAGTGCGGGGGGGATGGGGGGAGTGCGGGGGGGGATGGGGGAGTGCGGGGGGGGATGGGGGGAGTGCGGGGGGGGATGGGGGAGTGCGGGGGGGGATGGGGGGAGTGCGGGGGGGGGATGGGGGGAGTGCGGGGGGGGATGGGGGGAGTGCGGGGGGGGATGGGGGGAGTGCGGGGGGGGATGGGGGGAGTGCGGGGGGGGGATGGGGGGAGTGCGGGGGGGGGATGGGGGGAGTGCGGGGGGGGGATGGGGGGAGTGCGGGGGGGGGATGGGGGGAGTGCGGGGGGGGGGATGGGGGGAGTGCGGGGGGGGGGATGGGGGGAGTGCGGGGGGGGGGATGGGGGGAGTGCGGGGGGGATGGGGGGGGGAGTGCAGGGGGGGGATGGGGGGGGGGGGGGGAGTGCGGGAGCGGGGATGGGGGGAGTGCGGGAGCGGGGATGGGGGGAGTGCGGGAGCGGGGATGGGGGGAGTGCGGGAGCGGGGATGGGGGGGAGTGCGGGAGCGGGGATGGGGGGAGTGCGGGAGCGGGGATGGGGGGAGTGCGGGAGCGGGGATGGGGGGAGTGCGGGAGCGGGGATGGGGGGAGTGCGGGAGCGGGGATGGGGGGAGTGCGGGAGCGGGGATGGGGGGAGTGCGGGAGCGGGGATGGGGGGAGTGCGGGAGCGGGGATGGGGGAGTGCGGAGGGGGGATGGGGGAGTGCGGAGGGGGGATGGGGGGAGTACGGGAGTGGGGATGGGGGGAGTGCGGGAGCGGGGATGGGGGGAGTGCGGGAGCGGGGATGGGGGGAGTGCGGGGGGGATGGGGGGAGTGCGGGGGGGATGGGGGGAGTGCGGGGGGGATGGGGGGAGTGCGGGGGGGGGGATGGGGGGAGTGCGGGGGGGGGGATGGGGGGAGTGCGGGGGGGGGGATGGGGGGAGTGCGGGGGGGGGGATGGGGGGAGTGCGGGGGGGGGATGGGGGGAGTGCGGGGGGGGGGATGGGGGGAGTGCGGGGGGCGGATGGGGGGAGTGCGGGGGGGGATGGGGGGAGTGTGTGGGGCGGATGGGGGGAGTGCGGGGGGGATGGGGGGAGTGCGGGGGGGATGGGGGGAGTGCGGGGGGGGGGGTGGGGGGAGTGCGGGGGGGGGGTGGGGGGAGTGTGGGGGGGGATGGGGGGGGAGTGCGGGAGCGGGGATGGGGGGAGTGCGGGGGGGGATGGGGGGAGTGCGGGGGGCGGATGGGGGGAGTGCGGGGGGGGGGATGGGGGGAGTGCGGGGGGGGGATGGGGGGGAGTGCGGGAGCCGGGATGGGGGGAGTGCGGGAGCCGGGATGGGGGGAGTGCGGGAGGGGGGATGGGGGGAGTGCGGGAGCGGGGATGGGGGGAGTGCGGGGGGGGGATGGGGGGAGTGCGGGAGTGGGGATGGGGGATCGCGGGATGGGGGATCGCGGGAGGGGGGATGGGAGGAGTGCAGGAGGGGGGATGGGAGGAGTGCGGGAGGGGGGATGGGAGGAGTGCGGGAGGGGGGATGGGGGGAGTGCGGGAGCGGGGATGGGGGGAGTGCGGGAGGGGGGATGGGAGGAGTGCGGGAGGGGGGATGGGAGGAGTGCGGGAGGGGGGATGGGAGGAGTGCGGGAGGGGGGATGGGAGGAGTGCGGGAGGGGGGATGGGAGGAGTGCGGGAGGGGGGATGGGGGGAGTGCGGGAGGGGGGATGGGGGGAGTGCGGGTGGGGGGATGGGGGGAGTGCGGGAGGGGGGATGGGGGGAGTGCGGGAGGGGGGATGGGGGGAGTGCGGGAGGGGGGATGGGGGGAGTTCGGGAGTGGGGATGGGGGGAGTGCGGGAGCGGGGATGGGGGGAGTGCGGAAGCGGGGATGGGGGATCGCGGGAGGGGGGATGGGAGGAGTGCGGGAGGGGGGATGGGAGGAGTGCGGGAGGGGGGATGGGGGGAGTGCGGGAGCGGGGATGGGGGGAGTGCAGGAGGGCGGGAGGGGGGATGGGGGGAGTGCGGGAGGGGGGATGGAGGGAGTGCGGGAGGGGGGATGGGGGGAGTGCGGGAGCGGGGATGGGGGGAGTGAGAGAGGGGGCCTCTACTCTACTCCCTGTACACACACGACTGCGTGGCAAAACTTGATTCCAACTCCATGTACAGGTTTGCTGACGATACGACCATAGTGGGCCGGATCTCGAATAACGATGGGTCCGAATACAGGCAGGAGATAGAGAACCTAGTGGAGTGGTGTAGCGACAACAATCTCTCCCTCAATGCCAGCAAAACTAAAGAGCTGGTCATTGACTTCAGGAAGCAAAGTACTGTACACACCCCTGTCAGCATCAACGGGGCCGGGGTGGAGATGGTTAGCAGTTTCAAATTCCTAGGGGTGCACATCTCCAAAAATCTGTCCTGGTCCACCCACGTCGACGCTACCACCAAGAAAGCACAACAGCGCCTACACTTCCTCAGGAAACTAAGGAAGTTCGGCATGTCCACAATGACTCTTACCAACTTTTACAGAGCACCATAGAAAGCATCCTATCGGGCTGCATCACAGCCTGGTATGGCAACTGCTCGGCCCAGGGCCGCAAGAAACTTCAGAGAGTCGTGAACACCGCCCAGTCCATCACACGAACCTGCCTCCCATCCACTGACTCCATCTACCCCTCCTGCTGCCTGGGGAAAGCGGGCAGCATAATCAAAGACCCCTCCCACCCGGCCTACTCACTCCTCCATCGGGCAGGAGATACAGAAGTCTGAGAACACGCACGGACAGACTCAAAAACAGCTTCTTCCCCACTGTTACCAGACTCCTAAACGATCCTCTTATGGACTGAACTGATCTCTCCACACATCTTCTCCACTGAGTAGTACTACACTCCGTACGCTTCACCCGGTGTCTATGTAGTTACATTGTGTATTCATGCATGTCCTGTGTTTTTCATGTACAGAGCGATCTGTCTGGACTGTACGCAGGACAATATTTTTCACTGTACCCCTGTACACGCGACAATAAAACTAATCCAATCCAATAGTGGTCAGACATTTGGAAAAGTCGTCGCACAACCGGGCAGAGTCTTCATGGTTTTGTGAAAGGTAAATAGTGTTTCACGGACTTGTGATTCTTTAGGAAGCAACGAGGTGGATAAAGGGGAACATTTAGATGCGGTGCCCTTGAGATTTCCAAAAAGTGTACAGCGAGGTACCACACCAAACGTTACTGCACAAATTAAGTACTCATGGTGTGGGGGCGACCGTGTTGGCGTGGGTAGAGGATTGGGCAGCCAATAGGACACAGAGTTGGTATAAATAGGTCATCTTCAGACTGGCCCGCTGTCACCAGTGCAGTGCCACGTGGATCGGTGCTGGGCCTGTTACGGGTTCCAATCTATCTCAATTACCTGGACAAAGTATGGTTGTCCGGTTGCTGACTGACTGACGACACAGAAATAGGCAGGAAAATGGAGCCGTGTGTCCAGATTTGGTCTCCTGATCCAAGAAAGGGTACTATTAGAAATTGCTTCCCGTAGGTTCCCTCGATTGGTTCCTGGCATGAAGGGGGCTGTTTTCCGAGCAAAGAAAAATGGGATTGAGGAACAGGAGTGGGCCATTCGCTCCATCGAGCTTGCTCCGTCATTCTACCACCTCATGGCTGCTGGATCTTCGAAGCTCCCAAGAATCGAGAGCTCAATCTCTCCCACAAGACAATTCCACCCTCCCAGGAAACCTTTGCTGCAAAGAGACATTGATAGGATGCAGAGCTGGGCTGAGAAGTGGCAGATGGAGTTTAACCCAGATAAGTGCGAGGTGATTCATTTTGGCAGGACAAATTTGAATGCGGATTACAGGGTTAACGGCAGGGTTCTGAGGAATGTGGAGGAACAGAGAGATCTTGGGGTTCATGTCCACAGATCTCTGAAGGTTGCCACTCAACTGGATAGAGCCGTGAAGAAGGCCTGTAGTGTGTTAGCGTTTATTAACAGAGGGTTTGAGTTTAAGAGCCGCGGGGTTATGCTGCAACTGTACATGACCCTGGTGAGACCACATTTGGAGAATTGTGTGCAGTTCTGGTCACCTCACTATAGGAAGGATGTGGAAGCATTGGAAAGGGTGCAGAGATTTACCAGGATGCTGCCCGGATTGGAGGGTAGGTCTTATGAGGAAAGGTTGAGGGAGCGAGGGCTTTTCTCTTTGGAGTGGAGGAGGATGAGAGGTGACTTAATAGAGGTTTATAAGATGATGAGGGGGATAGATAGAGTGGACGTTCAGAGACTATTTCCTCGGGTGGATGTAGCTGTTACAAGGGGGCATAACTATAAGATTCAGGGTGGGAGATATAGGAGGGATGTCCGAGGTAGGTTCTTTACTCAGAGAGTGGTTAGGATGTGGAATGGACTGCCTGCTGTGATAGTGGAGTCGGACACTTTAGGAACTTTCAAGCGGTTATTGGACAGGCACATGGAGCTCACCAGAATGACAGGGAGTGGGATAGCTCGATCTTGGTTTCGGACAATGCTCGGCACAACATTGAGGGCCGAAGGGCCTGTTCTGTGCTGTACTAAGTTCTACATCCTGTTCTATATTATACCCACACTGCTATTGGTCACCATTACACATCCTCCCCACCCAAAGCCGCAAGCGACTGAGGTCCTCAAACTCTCTCACTGCTAATGGTCGCATAGAAAAGAGGAACAGGAGGACATTTGTCCCTTCGAGCCTGCTCCACCATTCATCACCATCATGGCTGATCATCCAACTCAAATAAAGAACAAAGAAATGTACAGCACAGGAACAGGCCCTTCGGCCCTCCAAGCCCGTGCCGACCATGCTGCCCGACTAAACTGCAATCTTCTACACTTCCTGGGTCCGTATCCCTCTATTCCCATCCTATTCATGTCTTTGTCAAGATGCCCCTTAAACGTCACTATCGTCCCTGCTTCCACCACCTCCTCCGGTAGCGGGTTCCAGGCACACACTACCCTCTGTGTAAAAAACTTTGTGAATTCCTATTCTTTGTTTGCAGTCTGCCGACCAGTTTTCTATCTACCTCAATACACTCCCCCTAATTCCATGCACTTTAATTGACCCGCTAATCTCTTATGTGGAACTAGTGTCGAAATCTTTCTGAAAGTCCAAATATACCACATCCACTCGCTCCCCTTCATCGACGCTCCTAGTTATACACTTGAAGAATTCCGGTAGATTTGTCAAGCATGATTACTCCATGGTCAATCCATGCTGACTCTGTCTGATCCCGCCACTGTTTCCCAACTCTTTAGCAGCCCGGTAGCATTGTGGATAGCACAATTTCTTCACAGCCCCAGGGTCCCAGGTTCGATTCCGGCTCGGGTCACTGTCTGTGCGGAGTCTGCACGTCCTTCCCGTGTGTGCGTGGGTTTCCTCCGGGTGCTCCGGTTTCCTCCCACAGTCCAAAGATGTGCAGGTTAGGTGGATTGGCCGCGCTAAATTGCCCTTAGTGTTGGGTGGGGTTACTGGGTTATGGGGATAGGGTGGAGGTGTTGACCTTGGGTAGGGTGCTCTTTCCAAGAGCCGGTGCAGACCCGATGGGCCGAATGGCCTCCTTCTGCACTCTAAATTCTATAAACTGCGACAGAATGTTTGATAACGGATTCTAGAATATCCCCCACCCCCCACATCAGGCTAACTGGTCCATAATTCCCTGTTTCCCCTCGAGCTCCATTATTAACTCGTGGAGTTACAATAGCTCCCCTCCAATCTGAATACATTAAATAATTAATAATCTTTATTGTCACAAGCAGGCTTACATTAACGTTGCAGTGAAGTTACTGTGAAAAGCCCCTAGTCGCCACATTCCGGCGCCTGTTCGGGTCACAGAGGGAGAATTCAAAATGTCCAATCCACCTAACCTGCACGTCTTTGGACTGTGGGAGGAAACCGGAGCGCCCGGAGGAAACCCACGCACACACGGGGAGAACGTGCAGACTCCGCACAGACAGTGACCCAAGCCGGGAATCGAACCTGGGACCACGGCGCTGTGCAGCAATTGTGTTAACCACTGTGCTACAGTGTTGCTCTATTACACTTGTTGGAGGAAATCCCCAACATCGAGGTTGTGTGTACAGGTGGATCGCCTTGTCAATTTATCCCTACCATGGATATTCTGGTCAATCCCTACCTAGAACAATCCTGCACAGGAACAGGCCCTTCGGCCCTCCAAGCCTGTACCGGCCATGATACCAACCTTGGCCCAAACCCTCAGCCCTTCCTTGTGCCGTCTCCCTCTATACCCGTCCTGTCCCTGTGTTTGTCAAGATGCCTTTTGAACGCCGTTAATGTATCTGTTTCCACAGCCTCCCCTGGCCACGCGTTCCAGACACTCACCACCCTCTGTGTAAAAAACCGGCCTCGCACATCTCCTCGAAACCTTGCCCCCCGGACCTTAAACCTGTGCCCCCTGGTGACTGCCCCCTCCACCCTGGGAAAGAGTGCCTGCCCATCCACTCTATCCACACCCCTCATAATCTTGTCGACCTCTATCAGGTCGCCCCTCAGCCTCCGTCTTTCTAATGAAAACAGTCCGAGTCTATTCAGCCACTAACACCCTCCAGACCCGGCAACCTCCTGGTAAACCTCCTCTGCACCCTCTCCAAAGCCTCCACGTCCTTCTGGTAGTGTGGCGACCAGAATTGTGCGCAACATTCCGAGTGCGGCCTAACCGAGGTTCTGTACAACTGCAGCCTGACTTGCCAGTTTTTATACTCGATGCCCCGTCCAATGAAGGCAAGCTTTCCGTCTGCTTTCTGACTACCTTGTCCACTTGTGTTGCCCCTTTCAAAGATCTGTGGACCTGCCGCCCAGATCTCTCTGACTTTCTATATTCCTCAGAGTTTCTTTATTCTTAAGTGACTCACCTCGTCAATGGGTCCCATTTAGTGGGTCTCCTTGTCAATGGGTATCAGACAGTGGGTCTCCTTGTCAATGGGTATCAGGCAGTGGATCTCCTTGTCAATGGGTATCAGACAGTGGATCTCCTTGTCAATGGGTATCAGACAGTGGATCTCTGTGTCAATGTGTATCAGACAGTGGATCTCTGTGTCAATGGGTATCAGACAGTGGATCTCTGTGTCAATGGGTATCAGACAGTGGGTCTCCATGTCAATGGGTATCAGACAGTGGATCTCCTTGTCAATGGGTATCAGGCAGTGGATCTCCTTGTCAATGGGTATCAGGCAGTGGATCTCTGTGTCAATGTGTATCAGACAGTGGATCTCCTTGTCAATGGGTATCAGACAGTGGATCTCTGTGTCAATGTGTATCAGACAGTGGATCTCCTTGTCAATGGGTAGCAGACAGTGGATCTCTGTGTCAATGGGTATCAGACAGTGGATCTCCTCGTCAATGGGTATCAGACAGTGGATCTCCTTGTCAATTAATCAGTACAGTGGATCTCCATGGCAATGGGTATCAGACAGTGGATCTCTGTCAATAAATCAGTACAGTGGATCTGTGTGTCAATGGGTATCAGACAGTGGATCTCCTTGTCAATGGGTATCAGACAGTGGATCTCTGTGCCAATGGGTATCAGACAGTGGATCTCTGTGTCAATGGGTATCAGACAGTGGATCTCTGTGTCAATGGGTATCAGACAGTGGATCTCTGTGTCAATGGGTATCAGACAGTGGATCTCATCATCAATGGGTATCAGACAGTGGATCTCTGTGTCAATGTGTATCAGACAGTGGATCTCCTTGTCAATGGGTATCAGACAGTGGATCTCTGTGTCAATGGGTATCAGACAGTGGATCTCCTTGTCAATGGGCATCAGACAGTGGATCTCTGTGTCAATGGGTATCAGACAGTGGATCTCCTTGTCAATGGGTATCAGACAGTGGATCTCCTTGTCACTGGGTATCAGACAGTGGATCTCTGTGTCAATGGGTATCAGACAGTGGATCCCCTTGCCAATGGGTATCAGACAGTGGATCTCTGTGTCAGTGGGTATCAGACAGTGGATCTCCTTGTCAATGGGTATCAGACAGTGGATCTCCTTGTCAATGGGTATCAGACAGTGGATCTCTGTGTCAGTGGGTATCAGACAGTGGATCTCCTTGTCAATGGGTATCAGACAGTGGATCTCTGTGTCAATGGGTAGCAGACAGTGGATCTCTGTGTCAATGGGTATCAGACAGTGGATCTCCTTGTCAATGGGTATCAGACAGTGGATCTCCATGTCAATGGGTATCAGATAGTGGATCTCCTTGTCAATGGGTATCAGATAGTGGATCTCCATGTCAATGGGTATCAGACAGCGGATCTCTGTGTCAATGGGTATCAGACAGTGGATCTCCATGTCAATGGGTATCAGACAGTGGATCTCCTTGTCAATGGGTATCAGATAGTGGATCTCCATGTCAATGGGTATCAGACAGCGGATCTCCATGTCAATGGGTATCAGACAGTGGATCTCCTTGTCAATGGGTATCAGATAGTGGATCTCTGTGCCAATGGGTATCAGACAGTGGATATCTGTGTCAATGTGTATCAGACAGTGGATCGCTGTGCCAATGGGTATCATACAGTGGATCTCTGTGCCAATGGGTATCAGGCAGTGGATCTCCTTTTCAATGGGTATCAGACAGTGGATCTCCTTGTCAATCGGTATCAGACAGTGGATCTCCATGGCAATGGGTATCAGACAGTGGATCTCTGTGTCAATGGGTATCAGACAGTGGATCTCTGAGTCAATGTGTATCAGACAGTGGATCTCCTTGTCAATGGGTATCAGACAGTGGATCTCCTTGTCAATCGGTATCAGACAGTGGATCTCCATGGCAATGGGTATCAGACAGTGGATCCCTGTGTCAATGGGTATCAGACAGTGGATCTCTGTGTCAATGGGTATCAGACAGTGGATCTCTGTGTCAATGGGTATCAGACAGTGGATCTCTGTGTCAATGGGTATCAGACAGTGGATCTCCTTGTCAATGGGTATCAGGCAGTGGATCTGTGTGTCAATGGGTATCAGTCAGTGGATCTCCATGTCAATGGGTATCAGATAGTGGATCTCTGTGTCACTGGGTATCAGACAGTGGATCTCCTTGTCAATGGGTATCAGACAGTGGATCTCTGTGTCAATGGGTATCAGACAGTGGATCTCTGTGTCAATGGGTATCAGACAGTGGATCTCTGTGCCAATGGGTATCAGACAGTGGACTTATGTGTCAATGGATATCAGACAGTGGATCTCCTTGTCACTGGGTATCAGACAGTGGATCTCTGTGTCAATGGGTATCAGTCAGTGGATCTCCATGTCAATGGGTATCAGATAGTGGATCTCTGTGTCACTGGGTATCAGACAGTGGATCTCCTTGTCAATGGGTATCAGACAGTGGATTTCTGCGTCAATGTGTATCAGACAGTGGATCTCTGTGTCAATGGGTATCAGACAGTGGATCTCCTTGTCAATGGGTATCAGACAGTGGGTCTCTGTGTCAATGGGTATCAGACAGTGGATCTCCTTGTCAATGGGTATCAGACAGTGGATCTCTGTGTCAATGGGTATCAGACAGTGGATCTCTGTGTCAATGGGTATCAGACAGTGGATCTCCATGTCAATGGGTATCAGACAGTGGATCTTCATGTCAATGGGTATCAGCTAGTGGATCTCCATGTCAATGGGTATCAGACAGTGGATCTCCTCGTCAATGGGTATCAGACAGTGGATCTCCTTGTCAATGGGTATCAGACAGTGGATCTCCTTGTCAATGGGTATCAGACAGTGGATCTCCTTGTCAATGGGTATCAGACAGTGGATCTCCTTGTCAGTGGGTCTCAGACAGTGGATCTCTGTGTCAATGGGTATCAGACAGTGGATCTCCTTGTCAATGGGTATCAGACAGTGGATCTCTGTGTCAATGGGTATCAGACAGTGGATCTCCTTGTCAATGGGTATCAGACAGTGGGTCTCTGTGTCAATGGGTATCAGACAGTGGATCGCCATGTCAATGGGTATCAGACAGTGGATTTCTGTGTCAATGGGTATCAGACAGTGGATCTCCTTGTCAATGGGTATCAGACAGTGGATCTCCTTGTCAATGGGTATCAGACAGTGGATCATCATGTCAATGGGTATCAGCTAGTGGATCTCCATGTCAATGGGTATCAGACAGTGGATCTCCTTGTCAATGGGTATCAGACAGTGGATCATCATGTCAATGGGTATCAGCTAGTGGATCTCCATGTCAATGGGTATCAGACAGCGGATCTCCTTGTCAATGGGTATCAGACAGTGGATCTCCTTGTCAATGGGTATCAGACAGTGGATCTCTGCGTCAATGGGTATCAGACAGTGGATCTCTGTGTCAATGGGTATCAGACAGTGGATCTCCTCGTCAATGGGTATCAGACAGTGGATCTCCTTGTCAATTAATCAGTACAGTGGATCTCCATGGCAATGGGTATCAGACAGTGGATCTCTGTCAATAAATCAGTACAGTGGATCTGTGTGTCAATGGGTATCAGACAGTGGATCTCTGTGCCAATGGGTATCAGACAGTGGATCTGTGTGTCAATGGGTATCAGACAGTGGATCTCTGTGCCAATGGGTATCAGACAGTGGATCTCTGTGTCAATGGGTATCGGACAGTGGATCTCTGTGTCAATGTGTATCAGACAGTGGATCTCATCATCAATGGGTATCAGACAGTGGATCTCTGTGTCAATGTGTATCAGACAGTGGATCTCCTTGTCAATGGGTATCAGACAGTGGATCTCTGTGTCAATGGGTATCAGACAGTGGATCTCCTTGTCAATGGGCATCAGACAGCGGATCTCCATGTCAATGGGTATCAGACAGCGGATCTCCATGTCAATGGGTATCAGGCAGTGGATCTCTGTGTCAATGGGTATCAGACAGTGGATTTCTGTGTCAATGGGTATCAGACAGTGGATCTCTGTGTCAATGGGTATCAGACAGTGGATCTCCATGTCAATGGGTATCAGACAGTGGATCTCTGTGTCAATGGGTATCAGACAGTGGATCTCTGTGTCAATGGGTATCAGACAGTGGATCTCTGTGTCAATGGGTATCAGACAGTGGATCTCTGTGTCAATGGGTATCAGACAGTGGATTTCTGTGTCAATGGGTATCAGACAGTGGATCTCTGTGTCAATGGGTATCAGACAGTGGATCTCTGTGTCAATGGGTATCAGACAGTGGATCTCTGTGTCAATGGGTATCAGACAGTGGATCTCTGTGTCAATGGGTATCAGACAGTGGATCTCCTTGTCAATGGGTATCAGACAGTGGATCTCTGTGTCAATGGGTATCAGACAGTGGATCTCTGTGTCAATGGGTATCAGACAGTGGATCTCCTCGTCAATGGGTATCAGACAGTGGATCTCCTTGTCAATTAATCAGTACAGTGGATCTCCATGGCAATGGGTATCAGACAGTGGATCTCTGTCAATAAATCAGTACAGTGGATCTGTGTGTCAATGGGTATCAGACAGTGGATCTCCTTGTCAATGGGTATCAGACAGTGGATCTCTGTGCCAATGGGTATCAGACAGTGGATCTCTGTGTCAATGGGTATCGGACAGTGGATCTCTGTGTCAATGGGTATCAGACAGTGGATCTCATCATCAATGGGTATCAGACAGTGGATCTCTGTGTCAATGTGTATCAGACAGTGGATCTCCTTGTCAATGGGTATCAGACAGTGGATCTCTGTGTCAATGGGTATCAGACAGTGGATCTCCTTGTCAATGGGCATCAGACAGTGGATCTCCATGTCAATGGGTATCAGACAGCGGATCTCCATGTCAATGGGTATCAGGCAGTGGATCTCTGTGTCAATGGGTATCAGACAGTGGATCTCTGTGTCAATGGGTATCAGACAGTGGATCTCTGTGTCAATGGGTATCAGACAGTGGATCTCCTTGTCAATGGGTATCAGACAGTGGATATCTGTGTCAATGGGTATCAGACAGTGGATCTCTGTGTCAATGGGTACCAGACAGTGGATCTCTGTGTCAATGGGTATCAGACAGTGGATCTCTGTGTCAATGGGTATCAGACAGTGGATCTCTGTGTCAATGGGTATCAGACAGTGGATCTCTGTGTCAATGGGTATCAGACAGTGGATCTCCTCGTCAATGGGTATCAGACAGTGGATCTCCTTGTCAATTAATCAGTACAGTGGATCTCCATGGCAATGGGTATCAGACAGTGGATCTCTGTCAATAAATCAGTACAGTGGATCTGTGTGTCAATGGGTATCAGACAGTGGATCTCTGTGTCAATGGGTACCAGACAGTGGATCTCTGTGTCAATGGGTATCAGACAGTGGATCTCTGTGTCAATGTGTATCAGTCAGTGGATCTCCTTGTCGATGGGTATCAGACAGTGGGTCTCTGTGTCAATGGGTATCAGACAGTGGATCTCTGTGTCAATGGGTATCAGACAGTGGGTCTCTGTGTCAATGGGTATCAGACAGTGGATCTCTGTGTCAATGGGTATCAGACAGTGGATCTCCTCGTCAATGGGTATCAGACAGTGGATCTCCTTGTCAATTAATCAGTACAGTGGATCTCCATGGCAATGGGTATCAGACAGTGGATCTCTGTCAATAAATCAGTACAGTGGATCTGTGTGTCAATGGGTATCAGACAGTGGATCTCCATGGCAATGGGTATCAGACAGTGGATCTCTGTCAATAAATCAGTACAGTGGATCTGTGTGTCAATGGGTATCAGACAGTGGATCTCTGTGTCAATGTGTATCAGACAGTGGGTCTCTGTGTCAATGGGTATCAGACAGTGGATCTCCTTGTCAATGGGTATCAGACAGCGGATCTCCATGTCAATGGGTATCAGACAGTGGATCTCCTTGTCAATGGGTATCAGACAGCGGATCTCCATGTCAATGGGTATCAGACAGTGGATCTCCATGTCAATGGGTATCAGACAGCGGATCTCCATGTCAATGGGTATCAGACAGTGGATCTCCATGTCAATGGGTATCAGACAGCGGATCTCCTTGTCAATGGGTATCAGATAGTGGATCTCCATGTCAATGTGTATCAGACAGTGGATCGCTGTGCCAATGGGTATCATACAGTGGATCTCTGTGCCAATGGGTATCAGGCAGTGGATCTCCTTTTCAATGGGTATCAGACAGTGGATCTCCTTGTCAATCGGTATCAGACAGTGGATCTCCATGGCAATGGGTATCAGACAGTGGATCTCTGTGTCAATGGGTATCAGACAGTGGATCTCTGAGTCAATGTGTATCAGACAGTGGATCTCCTTGTCAATGGGTATCAGACAGTGGATCTCCATGGCAATGGGTATCAGACAGTGGATCTCTGTGTCAATGGGTATCAGACAGTGGATCTCTGTGTCAATGGGTATCAGACAGTGGATCTCTGTGTCAATGGGTACCAGACAGTGGATCTCCTTGTCAATGGGTATCAGACAGTGGATCTGTGTGTCAATGGGTATCAGACAGTGGATCTCTGTGTCAATGGGTATCAGACAGTGGATCTCTGTGTCAATGGGTATCAGACAGTGGATCTCTGTGTCAATGGGTATCAGACAGTGGATCTCCTTGTCAATGGGTATCAGACAGTGGATCTCTGTGTCAATGGGTATCAGACAGTGGACTTATGTGTCAATGGATATCAGACAGTGGATCTCCTTGTCACTGGGTATCAGACAGTGGATCTCTGTGTCAATGGGTATCAGTCAGTGGATCTCCATGTCAATGGGTATCAGATAGTGGATCTCCTTGTCAATGGGTATCAGACAGTGGATTTCTGCGTCAATGTGTATCAGACAGTGGATCTCCTTGTCAATGGGTATCAGACAGTGGATCTCTGTGTCAATGGGTATCAGACAGTGGATCTCCATGTCAATGGGTATCAGACAGTGGATCTTCATGTCAATGGGTATCAGCTAGTGGATCTCCATGTCAATGGGTATCAGACAGTGGATCTCCTCGTCAATGGGTATCAGACAGTGGATCTCCTTGTCAATGGGTATCAGACAGTGGATCTCCTTGTCAATGGGTATCAGACAGTGGATCTCCATGTCAATGGGTATCAGACAGTGGATCTTCATGTCAATGGGTATCAGCTAGTGGATCTCCATGTCAATGGGTATCAGACAGTGGATCTCCTCGTCAATGGGTATCAGACAGTGGATCTCCGTGCCAATGGGTATCAGACAGTGGATCTCTGTGTCAATGGGTATCAGACAGTGGATCTCCTTGTCAATGGGTATCAGACAGTGGATCTCCATGTCAATGGGTATCAGACAGTGGATCTCCATGTCAATGGGTATCAGACAGTGGATCTCCTCGTCAATGGGTATCAGACAGTGGATCTCCATGTCAATGGGTATCAGACAGTGGATCTCCTTGTCAATGGGTATCAGACAGTGGATCTCCTTGTCAATGGGTATCAGACAGTGGATCTCCTTGTCAATGGGTATCAGACAGTGGATCTCCTTGTCAGTGGGTCTCAGACAGTGGATCTCTGTGTCAATGGGTATCAGACAGTGGATCTCCTTGTCAATGGGTATCAGACAGTGGGTCCCTGTGTCAATGGGTATCAGACAGTGGATTTCTGTGTCAATGGGTATCAGACAGTGGATCTCTGTGTCAATGGGTATCAGACAGTGGATCTCCTTGTCACTGGGTATCAGACAGTGGATCTCCATGTCAATGGGTATCAGACAGCGGATCTCCTTGTCAATGGGTATCAGACAGTGGATCTCCTTGTCAATGGGTATCAGACAGTGGATCTCTGTGTCAATGGGTATCAGACAGTGGATCTCCTCGTCAATGGGTATCAGACAGTGGATCTCCTTGTCAATTAATCAGTACAGTGGATCTCCATGGCAATGGGTATCAGACAGTGGATCTCTGTCAATAAATCAGTACAGTGGATCTGTGTGTCAATGGGTATCAGACAGTGGATCTCTGTGCCAATGTGTATCAGACAGTGGATCTCTGTGTCAATGGGTATCAGACAGTGGATCTCCTTGTCAATGGGTATCAGACAGCGGATCTCCTTGTCAATGGGTATCAGACAGTGGATCTCCTTGTCAATGGGTATCAGACAGTGAATCTCTGCGTCAATGGGTATCAGACAGTGGATCTCTGTGTCAATGGGTATCAGACAGTGGATCTCCTCGTCAATGGGTATCAGACAGTGGATCTCCTTGTCAATTAATCAGTACAGTGGATCTCCATGGCAATGGGTATCAGACAGTGGATCTCTGTCAATAAATCAGTACAGTGGATCTGTGTGTCAATGGGTATCAGACAGTGGATCTCTGTGCCAATGGGTATCAGACAGTGGATCTCTGTGTCAATGGGTATCGGACAGTGGATCTCTGTGTCAATGTGTATCAGACAGTGGATCTCATCATCAATGGGTATCAGACAGTGGATCTCTGTGTCAATGGGTATCAGACAGTGGATCTCCTTGTCAATGGGTATCAGACAGTGGATCTCCTTGTCAATGGGCATCAGACAGCGGATCTCCATGTCAATGGGTATCAGACAGCGGATCTCCATGTCAATGGGTATCAGGCAGTGGATCTCTGTGTCAATGGGTATCAGACAGTGGATCTCTGTGTCAATGGGTATCAGACAGTGGATCTCTGTGTCAATGGGTATCAGACAGTGGATCTCCTTGTCAATGGGTATCAGACAGTGGATCTCTGTGTCAATGGGTATCAGACAGTGGATCTCTGTGTCAATGGGTATCAGACAGTGGATCTCCTCGTCAATGGGTATCAGACAGTGGATCTCCTTGTCAATTAATCAGTACAGTGGATCTCCATGGCAATGGGTATCAGACAGTGGATCTCTGTCAATAAATCAGTACAGTGGATCTGTGTGTCAATGGGTATCAGACAGTGGATCTCTGTGCCAATGGGTATCAGACAGTGGATCTCTGTGTCAATGGGTATCGGACAGTGGATCTCTGTGTCAATGTGTATCAGACAGTGGATCTCATCATCAATGGGTATCAGACAGTGGATCTCTGTGTCAATGGGTATCAGACAGTGGATCTCCTTGTCAGTGGGTATCAGACAGTGGATCTCTGTGTCAATGGGTATCAGACAGTGGATCTCTGTGTCAATGGGTATCAGACAGTGGATCTCTGTGTCAATGGGTATCAGACAGTGGATCTCCTTGTCAATGGGTATCAGACAGTGGATCTCTGTGTCAATGGGTATCAGACAGTGGATCTCTGTGTCAATGGGTATCAGACAGTGGATCTCCTCGTCAATGGGTATCAGACAGTGGATCTCCTTGTCAATTAATCAGTACAGTGGATCTCCATGGCAATGGGTATCAGACAGTGGATCTCTGTGCCAATGGGTATCAGACAGTGGATCTCCTTGTCAATGGGCATCAGACAGCGGATCTCCATGTCAATGGGTATCAGACAGCGGATCTCCATGTCAATGGGTATCAGGCAGTGGATCTCTGTGTCAATGGGTATCAGACAGTGGATCTCTGTGTCAATGGGTATCAGACAGTGGATCTCTGTGTCAATGGGTATCAGACAGTGGATCTCCTTGTCAATGGGTATCAGACAGTGGATCTCTGTGTCAATGGGTATCAGACAGTGGATCTCTGTGTCAATGGGTATCAGACAGTGGATCTCCTCGTCAATGGGTATCAGACAGTGGATCTCCTTGTCAATTAATCAGTACAGTGGATCTCCATGGCAATGGGTATCAGACAGTGGATCTCTGTCAATAAATCAGTACAGTGGATCTGTGTGTCAATGGGTATCAGACAGTGGATCTCTGTGTCAATGGGTATCAGACAGCGGATCTCCTTGTCAATGTGTATCAGACAGCGGATCTCTGTGTCAATGTGTATCAGTCAGTGGATCTCCTTGTCGATGGGTATCAGACAGTGGATCTCCATGTCAATGGGTATCAGACAGTGGATCTCTGTGTCACTGGGTATCAGACAGTGGGTCTCTGTGTCAATGGGTATCAGACAGTGGATCTCCTTGTCAATGGGTATCAGACAGCGGATCTCCATGTCAATGGGTATCAGACAGTGGATCTCCATGTCAATGTGTATCAGACAGTGGATCGCTGTGCCAATGGGTATCATACAGTGGATCTCTGTGCCAATGGGTATCAGGCAGTGGATCTCCTTTTCAATGGGTATCAGACAGTGGATCTCCTTGTCAATCGGTATCAGACAGTGGATCTCTGAGTCAATGGGTATCAGACAGTGGATCTCTGAGTCAATGTGTATCAGACAGTGGATCTCTGTGTCAATGGGTATCAGACAGTGGATCTCTGAGTCAATGTGTATCAGACAGTGGATCTCCTTGTCAATGGGTATCAGACAGTGGATCTCTGAGTCAATGGGTATCAGACAGTGGATCTGTGTGTCAATGGGTATCAGACAGTGGATCTCTGTGTCAATGGGTATCAGACAGTGGATTTATGTGTCAATGGATATCAGACAGTGGATCTCCTTGTCAATGGGTATCAGGCAGTGGATCTCTGTGTCAATGGGTATCAGACAGTGGATCTCCTCGTCAATGGGTATCAGACAGTGGATCTCCTTGTCAATTAATCAGTACAGTGGATCTCCATGGCAATGGGTATCAGACAGTGGATCTCTGTCAATAAATCAGTACAGTGGATCTCTGTGTCAATGGGTATCAGACAGTGGATCTCCTTGTCAATGGGTATCAGACAGTGGATCTCTGTGCCAATGTGTATCAGACAGTGGATCTCTGTGTCAATGGGTATCAGACAGTGGATCTCCTTGTCAATGGGTATCAGACAGCGGATCTCCTTGTCAATGGGTATCAGACAGTGGATCTCTGCGTCAATGGGTATCAGACAGTGGATCTCTGTGCCAATGTGTATCAGACAGTGGATCTCTGTGTCAATGGGTATCAGACAGTGGATCTCCTTGTCAATGGGTATCAGACAGTGGATCTCCTTGTCGATGGGTATCAGACAGTGGATCTCCTTGTCAATGGGTATCAGACAGTGAATCTCTGCGTCAATGGGTATCAGACAGTGGATCTCTGTGTCAATGGGTATCAGACAGTGGATCTCCTCGTCAATGGGTATCAGACAGTGGATCTCCTTGTCAATTAATCAGTACAGTGGATCTCCATGGCAATGGGTATCAGACAGTGGATCTCTGTCAATAAATCAGTACAGTGGATCTGTGTGTCAATGGGTATCAGACAGTGGATCTCTGTGCCAATGGGTATCAGACAGTGGATCTCTGTGTCAATGGGTATCGGACAGTGGATCTCTGTGTCAATGTGTATCAGACAGTGGATCTCCTTGTCAATGGGTATCAGACAGTGGATCTCCTTGTCAATGGGCATCAGACAGTGGATCTCCTTGTCAATGGGTATCAGACAGTGGATCTCTGTGTCAATGGGTATCAGACAGTGGATCTCCATGTCAATGGGTATCAGGCAGTGGATCTCCATGTCAATGGGTATCAGGCAGTGGATCTCCATGTCAATGGGTATCAGGCAGTGGATCTCTGTGTCAATGGGTATCAGACAGTGGATCTCCATGTCAATGGGTATCAGGCAGTGGATCTCCATGTCAATGGGTATCAGGCAGTGGATCTCTGTGTCAATGGGTATCAGACAGTGGATCTCTGTGTCAATGGGTATCAGACAGTGGATCTCTGTGTCAATGGGTATCAGACAGTGGATCTCCTTGTCAATGGGTATCAGACAGTGGATCTCCGTGTCAATGGGTATCAGTCAGTGGATCTCCTTGTCAATGGGTATCAGACAGTGGATCTCCATGTCAATGGGTATCAGACAGTGGATCTCCTTTTCAATGGGTATCGGACAGTGGATCTCTGTGTCAATGGGTATCAGACAGTGGATCTCTGTGTCAATGGGTATCAGACAGTGGATCTCCTCGTCAATGGGTATCAGACAGTGGATCTCCTTGTCAATTAATCAGTACAGTGGATCTCCATGGCAATGGGTATCAGACAGTGGATCTCTGTCAATAAATCAGTACAGTGGATCTGTGTGTCAATGGGTATCAGACAGTGGATCTCTGTGTCAATGTGTATCAGTCAGTGGATCTCCTTGTCGATGGGTATCAGACAGTGGATCTCCATGTCAATGGGTATCAGACAGTGGATCTCTGTGTCACTGGGTATCAGACAGTGGGTCTCTGTGTCAATGGGTATCAGACAGTGGATCTCCTTGTCAATGGGTATCAGACAGCGGATCTCCATGTCAATGGGTATCAGACAGTGGATCTCCTTGTCAATGGGTATCAGATAGTGGATCTCCATGTCAATGTGTATCAGACAGTGGATCTCTGTGCCAATGGGTATCAGACAGTGGATCTCTGTGTCAATGGGTATCAGACAGTGGATCTCCTTTTCAATGGGTATCAGACAGTGGATCTCCTTGTCAATCGGTATCAGACAGTGGATCTCCATGGCAATGGGTATCAGACAGTGGATCTCTGTGTCAATGGGTATCAGACAGTGGATCTCTGAGTCAATGTGTATCAGACAGTGGATCTCCTTGTCAATGGGTATCAGACAGTGGATCTCTGTGTCAATGAGTATCAGACAGTGGATCTCTGAGTCAATGGGTATCAGACAGTGGATCTGTGTGTCAATGGGTATCAGACAGTGGATCTCTGTGTCAATGGGTATCAGACAGTGGATTTATGTGTCAATGGGTATCAGACAGTGGATCTCTGTGTCAATGGGTATCAGACAGTGGATCTCCTTGTCAATGGGTATCAGACAGTGGATCTCTGTGTCAATGGGTATCAGACAGTGGATTTATGTGTCAATGGATATCAGACAGTGGATCTCTGTGCCAATGGGTATCAGACAGTGGATCTCCTTGTCAATGGGTATCAGACAGTGGATTTATGTGTCAATGGGTATCAGACAGTGGATCTCTGTGTCAATGGGTATCAGACAGTGGATTTATGTGTCAATGGGTATCAGACAGTGGATCTCTGTGTCAATGGATATCAGACAGTGGATCTCCTTGTCAATGGGTATCAGACAGTGGATCTCTGTGTCAATGGGTATCAGACAGTGGATTTATGTGTCAATGGATATCAGACAGTGGATCTCTGTGCCAATGGGTATCAGACAGTGGATCTCCTTGTCAATGGGTATCAGACAGTGGATCTCTGTGTCAATGAGTATCAGACAGTGGATCTCTGAGTCAATGGGTATCAGACAGTGGATCTGTGTGTCAATGGGTATCAGACAGTGGATCTCTGTGTCAATGGGTATCAGACAGTGGATTTATGTGTCAATGGATATCAGACAGTGGATCTCCTTGTCAATGGGTATCAGGCAGTGGATCTCCGTGCCAATGGGTATCAGACAGTGGATCTCCTTGTCAATGGGTATCAGACAGTGGATCTCCTTGTCAATGGGTATCAGACAGTGGACTTATGTGTCAATGGATATCAGACAGTGGATCTCCTTGTCACTGGGTATCAGACAGTGGATCTCCTTGTCAATGGGTATCAGACAGTGGATTTCTGCGTCAATGTGTATCAGACAGTGGATCTCCTTGTCAATGGGTATCAGACAGTGGATCTCTGTGTTAATGGGTACCAGACAGTGGATCTATGTGTCAATGTGTATCAGACAGTGGATCTCTGTGCCAATGGGTACCAGACAGTGGATCTATGTGTCAATGGGTATCAGACAGTGGATCTCCTTGTCGATGGGTATCAGACAGTGGATCTCTGTGTCAATGGGTATCAGACAGTGGATCTCCTTGGCAATGGGTATCAGACAGTGGGTCTCCTTGTCAGTGGGTATCAGACAGTGGATCTCCTTGTCAATGGGTATCAGACAGTGGATCTCTGTGTCAATGGGTATCAGACAGTGGATCCCTGTGTCAATGGGTATCAGACAGTGGATCTCCTTGTCAATGGGTATCAGACAGTGGATCTCTGTGCCAATGGGTACCAGACAGTGGATCTATGTGTCAATGGGTATCAGACAGTGGATCTCCTTGGCAATGGGTATCAGACAGTGGGTCTCCTTGTCAATGGGTATCAGACAGTGGATCTCCTTGGCAATGGGTATCAGACAGTGGGTCTCTGTGTCAATGGGTATCAGACAGTGGATCTCTGTGCCAATGGGTACCAGACAGTGGATCTATGTGTCAATGGGTATCAGACAGTGGATCTCTGTGTCAATGGGTATCAGACAGTGGATCTCCTTGGCAATGGGTATCAGACAGTGGATCTCCTTGTCAATGTGTATCAGACAGTGGATCTTCATGTCAATGGGTATCAGCTAGTGGATCTCTGTGTCAATGGGTATCAGACAGTGGATCTTCATGTCAATGGGTATCAGCTAGTGGATCTCCATGTCAATGGGTATCAGACAGTGGATCTCCTTGTCAATGGGTATCAGACAGTGGATCTCCTTGTCAATGTGTATCAGACAGTGGATCTTCATGTCAATGTGTATCAGCTAGTGGATCTCTGTGTCAATGTGTATCAGACAGTGGATCTCTGTGTCAATGGGTATCAGACAGTGGATCTCCTTGTCAATGGGTATCAGCCAGTGGATCTCTGTGTCAATGGGTATCAGACAGTGGATCTCCTTGTCAATGGGTATCAGACAGTGGATCTCCTTGTCAATGGGTATCAGACAGTGGATCTCCTTGTCAATGGGTATCAGACAGTGGATCTCCTTGTCAATGGGTATCAGACAGTGGATCATCATGTCAATGGGTATCAGCTAGTGGATCTCCATGTCAATGGGTATCAGACAGCGGATCTCCTTGTCAATGGGTATCAGACAGTGGATCTCCTTGTCAATGGGTATCATACAGTGGATCTCCATGTCAATGGGTATCAGACAGTGATTCCCTGTGCCAATGAATCAGTACAGTGGATCTCGGTGTCAATTGGTGTCAGACAGTGGATCTCTGTGTCAATGGGTATCCAACAGCGGATCTCCTTGTCAATGGGTATCAGACAGTGGATCTGTGTGTCAATGGGTATCAGACAGCGGATCTCTGTGTCAATGGGTATCAGACAGTGGATCTGTGTGTCAATGGGTATCAGACAGTGGATCTCCTTGTCAATGGGTATCAGACAGTGGATCTCCTTGCCAATGGGTATCAGACAGTGGATCTCTGTGTCAATGGGTACCAGACAGTGGATCTCTGTGTCAATGGGTATCAGACAGTGGATCTGTGTGTCAATGGGTATCAGACAGTGGATCTCTGTGTCAATGGGTATCAGACAGTGGATTTCTGTGTCGATGGGTACCAGACAGTGGATCTCTGTGGCAATGGGTATCAGGCAGTGGATCTGTGTGTCAATGTGTATCAGACAGTGGATCTCCTTGTCAATGGGTATCAGACAGTGGATCTCTGTGTCAATGGGTATCAGACAGTGGATCTCCATGTCAATGGGTATCAGACAGTGGATCTCCGTGTCAATGTGTATCAGACAGTGGATCTCCTTGTCACTGGGTATCAGACAGTGGATCTCTGTGTCAATGTGTATCAGACAGAGGATCTCCTTGTCAATGGGTATCAGACAGTGGATCTCCTTGTCACTGGGTATCAGACAGTGGATCTCTGTGTCAATGGGTATCAGACAGTGGATCTTCATGTCAATGGGTATCAGACAGAGGATCTCCTTGTCAATGGGTATCAGACAGTGGATCTCCTTGTCAATGGGTATCAGACAGTGGATCTCTGTGTTAATGAATCAGTACAGTGGGTCCCTGTGTCAATGGGTATCAGACAGTGGATCTCCTTGTCAATGGGTATCAGACAGCGGATCTCCTTGTCAATGGGTATCAGACAGTGGATCTCCATGTCAATGGGTATCAGACAGCGGATCTCCTTGTCAATGGGTATCAGACAGTGGATCTCTGTGTCAATGGGTATCAGACAGTGGATCTCCTTGTCAATAGGTATCAGACAGTGGATCTCTGTGTCAATGTGTATCAGACAGTGGATCTCTGTGTCAATGGGTATCAGACAGTGGATCTCTGTGTCAATGTGTATCAGACAGTGGATCTCCTTGTCAATGGGTATCAGACAGTGGATCTCTGTGTCAATGTGTATCAGACAGTGGATCTCTGTGTCAATGTGTATCAGACAGTGGATCCCCTTGTCAATGGGTGTCAGACAGTGGATCTCTGTGTCAATGTGTATCAGACAGTGGATCTCTGTGTCAATGTGTATCAGACAGTGGATCTCCTTGTCAATGGGTGTCAGACAGTGGATCTCTGTGTCAATGGGTATCAGACAGTGGATCTCTGTGTCAATGGGTATCAGACAGTGGATCTCTGTGTCAATGGGTATCAGACAGTGGATCTCCATGCCAATGGGTATCAGATAGTGGATCTCTGTGTCAATGGGTATCAGACAGTGGATCTCTGTGTCAATGGGTATCAGACAGTGGATCTCTGTGTCACTGTGTATCAGACAGTGGATCTCTGTGTCAATGAATCAGTACAGTGGATCTCTGTGTCAATTGGTGTCAGGCAGTGGATCTATGTGTCAATGGGTACCCGACAGCGGATCTCCTTGTCAATGGGTATCAGACAGTGGATCCCCTTTTCAATGGGTATCAGACAGTGGATCTCTGTATCAATGTGTATCAGACAGTGGATCTCTGTGTCAATGGGTACCAGCCAGTGGATCTCCTTGTCAATGGGTACCAGCCAGTGGATCTCCTTGTCGATGGGTATCAGACAGTGGATCTCTGTGCCAATGGGTACCAGCCAGTGGATCTCCTTGTCAATGTGTATCAGACAGTGGATCTCCTTGTCAATGGATCAGCCAGTGGATCTCTGTGTCAATGGGTATCAGACAGTGGATCTCCTTGTCAATGGGTATCAGCCAGTGGATCTCCTTGTCAATGGGCATCAGACAGTGGATCTCCTTGTCAATGGGTATCAGACAGTGGATCTCCGTGTCAATGGGTATCAGACAGTGGATCTCCTTGTCAATGGGTATCAGACAGTGGATCTCCGTGTCAATGGGTATCAGACAGTGGATCTCCGTGTCAATGGGTATCAGACAGTGGATCTCCTTGTCAATGGGTATCAGACAGTGGATCTATGTGTCAATGGGTATCAGACAGCGGATCTCCTTGTCAATGGGCATCAGACAGTGGATCTCCTTGTCAATGGGTATCAGACAGTGGATCTCCTTGTCAATGGGTATCTGACAGTGGATCTCCATGTCAATGGGTATCAGACAGTGGATCTCTGTGCCAATGGGTATCAGTCAGTGGATCTCTGTGTCAATGGGTATCAGACAGTGGATCTGTGTCAATGGGTATCAGACAGTGGATCTGTGTCAATGGGTATCAGACAGTGGATCTCCATGTCAATGGGTATCAGACAGTGGATCTCTGTGTCAATGGGTATCAGACAGTGGATCTCTGTGTCAATGGGTATCAGACAGTGGATCTCCTTGTCAATGGGTATCAGACAGTGGATCTATGTGTCAATGGGTATCAGACAGTGGATCTCCATGTCAATGGGTATCAGACAGTGGATCTATGTGTCAATGGGTATCAGACAGTGGATCTCTGTGTCAATGGGTATCAGACAGTGGATCTATGTGTCAATGGGTATCAGACAGTGGATCTCTGTGTCAATGGGTATCAGACAGTGGATCTCCTTGTCAATGGGTATCAGACAGTGGATCTCTGTGTCAATGGGTACCAGACAGTGGATCTATGTGTCAATGGGTACCAGACAGTGGATCTCCATGTCAATGGGTATCAGACAGTGGATCTATGTGTCAATGGGTATCAGACAGTGGATCTCTGTGTCAATGGGTATCAGACAGTGGATCTCTGTGTCAATGGGTATCAGACAGTGGATCTCCTTGTCAATGGGTATCAGACAGTGGATCTCTGTGTCAATGGGTACCAGACAGTGGATCTCCATGTCAATGGGTATCAGACAGTGGATCTATGTGTCAATGGGTATCAGACAGTGGATCTCTGTGTCAATGGGTATCAGACAGTGGATCTCTGTGTCAATGGGTATCAGACAGTGGATCTCCTTGTCAATGGGTATCAGACAGTGGATCTCTGTGTCAATGGGTATCAGACAGTGGATCTATGTGTCAATGGGTATCAGACAGTGGATCTCTGTGTCAATGGGTATCAGACAGTGGATCTATGTGTCAATGGGTATCAGACAGTGGATCTCTGTGTCAATGGGTACCAGACAGTGGATCTCCATGTCAATGGGTATCAGACAGTGGATCTATGTGTCAATGGGTATCAGACAGTGGATCTCTGTGTCAATGGGTATCAGACAGTGGATCTCCTTGTCAATGGGTATCAGACAGTGGATCTCTGTGTCAATGGGTACCAGACAGTGGATCTCCATGTCAATGGGTATCAGACAGTGGATCTCTGTGTCAATGGGTATCGTCCAGTGGATCTCCATGTCAATGGGTATCAAACAGTGGATCCCCTTGCCACTCGGTATCAGACAGTGGATCTCCTTGCCAATGGGTATCAGACAGTGGATCTCCATGTCAATGGGTATCAGACAGTGGATCTCCTTGTCAATGGGTATCAGACAGTGGATCTCCTTGTCAATGGGTATCAGACAGTGGATCTCCTTGTCAATGGGTATCAGACAGTGGATCTGTGTGTCAATGGGTATCAGACAGTGGATCTCCTTGTCAATGGGTATCAGACAGTGGATCTCCTTGTCAATGGGTATCAGACAGTGGATCTCCTTGTCAATGGGTATCAGACAGTGGATCTCCTTGTCAATGGGTATCAGACAGTGGATCTCTGTGTCAATGGGTATCAGACAGTGGATCTCTGTGTCAATGGGTATCAGACAGTGGATCTCTGAGTCAATGTGTATCAGATAGTGGATCTCTGTGCCAATGGGTATCAGACAGTGGATCTCCTTGTCAATGGGTATCAGACAGTGGATATCTGTGTCAATGTGTATCAGACAGTGGATCTCTGTGTCAATGGGTATCAGACAGTGGATCTCTGTGTCAATGGGTATCAGACAGTGGATCTCCTTGTCAATGTGTATCAGACAGTGGATATCTGTGTCAATGTGTATCAGACAGTGGATCTCTGTGTCAATGGGTATCAGACAGTGGATCTCTGTGTCAATGGGTATCAGACAGTGGATCTCTGTGTCAATGGGTATCAGACAGTGGATCTCTGTGTCAATGGGTATCAGACAGTGGATCTCCTTGTCAATGTGTATCAGATAGTGGATCTCTGTGCCAATGGGTATCAGGCAGTGGATCTCTGTGTCAATGGGTATCTGACAGTGGATCTCTGTGCCAATGGGTATCAGACAGCGGATCTCCATGTGAATGGGTATCAGATAGTGGATCTCTGTGTCAATGAATCAGTACAGTGGATCTCCTTGTCAATGGGTATCAGACAGTGGATCCCCTTGCCAATGGGTATCAGACAGTGGATCTCTGTGTCAATGGGTATCAGGCAGTGGATCCCTGTGTCAATGGGTATCAGACAGTGGATCTCTGTGCCAATGGGTATCAGACAGCGGATCTCCATGTGAATGGGTATCAGATAGTGGATCTCTGTGTCAATGAATCAGTACAGTGGATCTCCTTGTCAATGGGTATCAGACAGTGGATCCCCTTGCCAATGGGTATCAGACAGTGGATCTCCTTGTCAATGGGTATCAGACAGTGGGTCTCTGTGCCAATGGGTATCAGACAGTGGATCTCCATGTCACTGGGTATCAGACAGTGGATCTCTGTGTCAATGAATCAGTACAGTGGATCTCCTTGTCACTGGGTATCAGACAGTGGATCTCCTTGTCAATGTATCCTTGGTATAGGTTTCATAGAAAAACATAGAACATAGAAAATACAGCACAGAACAGGCCCTTCGGCCCACGATGTTGTGCCGAACCTTTGTCCTAGATTAATCATAGATTATCATTGAATTTACAGTGCAGAAGGAGGCCATTCGGCCCTTTGAGTCTGCACCAGCTCTTGGAAAGAGCACCCTACCCAAACTCAACACCTCCACCCAACACCAAGGGCAATTTGGACATTAAGGGCAATTTATCATTGGCCAATTCACCTAACCCGCACATCTTTGGACTGTGGGAGGAAACCGGAGCACCCGGAGGAAACCCACGCAGACACGGGGAGGACGTGCAGACTCCGCACAGACAATGACCCAAGCTGGAATCGAACCTGGGGCCATGGATCTGTGAAGCAATTGTGCTATCCACAATGCTACCGTGCTGCCCTTAAGAACAAATAAATCTACACTATATCATTTTACCATAATCCATGTACCTATCCAACAGCTGCTTGAAGGTCCCTAATGTTTCTGACTCAACTACTTCCACGGGCAGTGCATTCCATGCCCCCACTACTCTCTGGGTAAAGAACCTACCTCTGATATCCCTCCTATATCTTCCACCTTTCACCTTAAATTTATGTCCCCTTGTAATGGTTTGTTCCACCTGGGGAAAAAGTCTCTGACTGTCTACTCTATCTATTCCCCTGATCATCTTATAAACCTCTATCAAGTCGCCCCTCATCCTTCTCCGCTCTAATGAGAAAAGGCCTAGCACCCTCAACCTTTCCTCGTAAGACCTACTCTCCATTCCAGGCAACATCCTGGTAAATCTTCTTTGCACCTTTTCCAAAGCTTCCACATCCTTCCTAAAATGAGGCGACCAGAACTGTACACAGTACTCCAAATGTGGCCTTACCAAGGTTTTGTACAGCTGCATCATCACCTCACGGCTCTTAAATTCAATAAAGTTTCCCCATCAATAAATCCACACAGTTATCACCTTGTCAATCGGTACCGGACAGTGGATCTCATCATCAATGGATCCCTGTCACGAATATTCTTGACCCTGGATCCAAGAGACCATAAGACATAGGAGCAGAATTAGGCCACTCGGCCCATCGAGTCTGCTCCGCCATCCAATCACGGCTGATATTTTCACATCCTCATTCTCCTGCCTTCGCCCCATAACCCCTGATCCCCTTATTAATCAAGAACCTATCTATCTCTGTCTGAAAGACACTCAGTGAATTGGCCTCCACAGCCTTCTGCGGCAAAGAGTTCCACAGATTCACCTCCCTCTGGCTGAAGAAATTCCTCCTCTTCTCTGTTTTAAAGGATCGTCCCTTCAGTCTGAGATGGTGTCCTCTGGTTCTAGTTTTTCCTACAAGTGGAAACATCCTCTCCACGTCCACTCTATCCGGGCCTCGCAGTATCCTGTAAGTTTCAATAAGATCCCCCCTCATCCATCTAAACTCCAACGAGTACAGACCCGGAGTCCTCAACCGTTCCTCGCGCGGCAAGCTCTTCATTCCAGGGATCGTTCTTGTGAACCTCCTCTGGACCCTTTCCAAGGCCAGCACATCCTTCCTTAGATACAGGGCCCAAAACTGCTCACAATACTCCAAATGGGGTCTGGCCACAGCCTTACACAGCCTCAGAAGCACATCCCTGGTCTTGTATTCTAGCCCTCGCGACATGAAGGCTAACATTGCATTTGCCTTCCTAACTGCCGACTGAACCTGCACGTTAACCTGAAGAGAATCGCGAATAAGGACTCCCAAGTCCCTACCCACCCTTAGTATCCAAAGATGTGCCGGTTAGGAGGATTGGCCGTGATAGGATCGCCAATGTTGATCACCTTATCAATGGGTTCATGTAGATCTACTTGTCAGTCGGTCCCATTCAGCAGATCTCCTGGTCAGTGAACCCATATAATTGATCATCTTTGACCGTATAATTAGCCTATATAGTGGATCCCTTTGTCAATGGGCTCCTACGGCCTATCCCCTGGTCAATTGGCCCGAAAGTGGATCCCCTTGTCAATGTGCATGAGGTTGTCGGGTTGTAGGTCTCCTCGTCAACGCCCAAGGTGCATCTCCTTTCTGATTGTCCCCAATAGTGGACCCCTTTCCAATGAGTCCCTGGCAGTGGATCCCTTTCCAATGAGTCTCGGGCAGTGGGTCCCTTCCCATTGAGTCTCAGGCAGTGGGTCCCTTCCCATTGAGTCCCGGGCAGTGGATCCCTTTCCAATGAGTCTCGGGCAGTGGGTCCCTTTCCCAATGAGCCCCGGACAGTGGGTCCCTTTCCAATGAGCCCCGGACAGTGGGTCCCTTTCCCAATGAGCCCCGGACAGTGGGTCCCTTCCCATTGAGTCCCGGACAGTGGGTCCCTTTCCCAATGAGCCCCGGACAGTGGGTCCCTTTCCAATGAGTCCCGGGCAGTGGGTCCCTTTCCATTGAGTCCCGGACAGTGGGTCCCTTTCCATTGAGCCCCGGACAGTGGGTCCCTTTCCAGCGAGTCCCGGACAGTGGGTCCCTTTCCCAATGAGTCCCGGACAGTGGGTCCCTTTCCCAATGAGTCGCGGGCAGTGGGTCCCCTTTCCCAATGAGTCCCGGGCAGTGGGTCCCCTTTCCAACGAGCCCCGGGCAGTGGGTCCCTTTCCAATGAGCCCCGGACAGTGGGTCCCTTTCCAATGAGTCCCGGGCAGTGGGTCCCTTTCCCAATGAGTCCCGGGCAGTGGGTCCCCTTTCCAACGAGCCCCGGGCAGTGGGTCCCTTTCCAATGAGCCCCGGACAGTGGGTCCCTTTCCAATGAGTCCCGGACAGTGGGTTCCTTTCCCAATGAGCCCCGGACAGTGGGTCCCTTTCCAATGAGTCCCGGACAGTGGGTCCCTTTCCCAATGAGTCCCGGACAGTGGGTCCCTTTCCCAATGAGTCCCGGACAGTGGGTCCCTTTCCCAATGAGCCCCGGACAGTGGGTCCCTTTCCAATGAGTCCCGGACAGTGGGTCCCTTTCCCAATGAGTCCCGGACAGTGGGTCCCTTTCCAATGAGCCCCGGACAGTGGGTCCCTTTCCCATTGAGTCCCGGACAGTGGGTCCCCTTCCCAATGAGTCCCGGGCAGTGGGTCCCTTTCCCAATGAGCCCCGGACAGTGGGTCCCTTTCCCAATGAGTCCCGGACAGTGGGTCCCCTTCCCAATGAGTCCCGGACAGTGGGTCCCTTTCCAATGAGTCCCGGACAGTGGGTCCCTTTCCCAATGAGCCCCGGACAGTGGGTCCCTTTCCCATTGAGTCCCGGACAGTGGGTCCCTTCTCAATGAGCCCCGGGCAGTGGATTCCTTCCCAATGAGTCCCGGGCAGTGGGTCCCTTTCCAATGAGCCCCGGGCAGTGGGTCCCATTCCCAATGAGTCCCGGACAGTTGGTCCCTTTCCAATGAGTCCCGGACAGTGGGTCCCTTCCCAATGAGCCCCGGGCAGTGGATTCCTTCCCAATGAGTCCCGGGCAGTGGGTCCCTTTCCAATGAGCCCCGGGCAGTGGGTCCCTTTCCCAATGAGTCCCGGACAGTGGGTCCCTTTCCAATGAGCCCCGGGCAGTGGGTCCCCTTCCCAATGAGTCCCGGACAGTGGGTCCCTTTCCCAATGAGCCCCGGACAGTGGGTCCCTTTCCCATTGAGTCCCGGGCAGTGGGTCCCTTTCCCAATGAGTCCCGGGCAGTGGGTCCCTTTCCAATGAGCCCCGGACAGTGGGTCCCTTTCCCAATGAGTCCCGGACAGTGGGTCCCTTTCCCAATGAGTCCCGGACAGTGGGTCCCTTTCCAATGAGCCCCGGACAGTGGGTCCCTTTCCCAATGAGTCCCGGACAGTGGGTCCCTTTCCCAATGAGCCCCGGACAGTGGGTCCCTTTCCAATGAGTCCCGGACAGTGGGTCCCTTTCCCAATGAGTCCCGGACAGTGGGTCCCTTTCCAATGAGTCCCGGACAGTGGGTCCCTTTCCAATGAGTCCCGGACAGTGGGTCCCTTTCCCAATGAGTCCCGGGCAGTGGGTCCCTTTCCCAATGAGCCCCGGACAGTGGGTCCCTTTCCAATGAGCCCCGGACAGTGGTTCCCTTTCCAATGAGCCCCGGACAGTGGGTCCCTTTCCCAATGAGTCCCGGACAGTGGGTCCCTTTCCCAATGAGTCCCGGACAGTGGGTTCCCTTTCCAATGAGCCCCGGACAGTGGGTCCCCTTCCCAATGAGTCCCGGACAGTGGGTCCCTTTCCAATGAGCCCCGGACAGTGGGTCCCTTTCCCAATGAGTCCCGGGCAGTGGGTCCCTTTCCAATGAGTCCCGGACAGTGGGTCCCTTTCCAATGAGTCCCGGACAGTGGGTCCCCTTCCCAATGAGCCCCGGGCAGTGGGTCCCTTTCCCAATGAGTCCCGGACAGTGGGTCCCTTTCCAATGAGCCCCGGACAGTGGGTCCCTTTCCAATGAGCCCCGGACAGTGGGTCCCTTTCCAATGAGTCTCGGGCAGTGGGTCCCCTTCCCAATGAGCCCCGGACAGTGGGTCCCTTTCCCAATGAGTCCCGGACAGTGGGTCCCTTTCCAATGAGCCCCGGGCAGTGGGTCCCTTTCCAATGAGCCCCGGACAGTGGGTCCCTTTCCCATTGAGTCCCGGGCAGTGGGTCCCCTTCCCAATGAGCCCCGGACAGTGGGTCCCTTTCCCAATGAGTCCCGGACAGTGGGTCCCTTTCCAATGAGCCCCGGGCAGTGGGTCCCTTTCCAATGAGCCCCGGACAGTGGGTCCCTTTCCCAATGAGTCCCGGACAGTGGGTCCCTTTCCAATGAGCCCCGGACAGTGGGTCCCTTTCCAATGAGCCCCGGACAGTGGATCCCTTCCCAATGAGTCCCGGACAGTGGGTCCCTTTCCAATGAGTCGTGGGCAGTGGGTCCCTTTCCAATGAGTCCCGGACAGTGGGATCCCTTCCCAATGAGTCCCGGACAGTGGGATCCCTTCCCAATGAGCCCCGGACAGTGGATCCCTTTCCAATGAGCCCCGGGCAGTGGGTCCCTTTCCCAATGAGTCCCGGGCAGTGGGTCCCTTTCCCAATGAGCCCCGGACAGTGGGATCCCTTCCCAATGAGTCCCGGACAGTGGGATCCCTTCCCAATGAGCCCCGGACAGTGGATCCCTTTCCAATGAGCCCCGGGCAGTGGGTCCCTTTCCCAATGAGTCCCGGACAGTGGGTCCCTTTCCCAATGAGTCCCGGACAGTGGGTCATCTTCCCAATGAGTCCCGGACAGTGGGTCCCTTTCCAATGAGTCGTGGGCAGTGGGTCCCTTTCCAATGAGCCCCGGACAGTGGGTCCCTTTCCAATGAGTCCCGGACAGTGGGTCCCTTTCCCAATGAGTCCCGGACAGTGGGTCATCTACCCAATGAGCCCCGGACAGTGGGTCCCTTTCCAATGAGTCGTGGGCAGTGGGTCCCTTTCCAATGAGTCCCGGACAGTGGGTCCCTTTCCAATGAGTCCCGGACAGTGGGTCCCTTTCCCAATGAGTCCCGGACAGTGGGTCATCTTCCCAATGAGTCCCGGACAGTGGGTCCCCTTCCCAATGAGTCCCGGACAGTGGGTCCCTTTCCAATGAGTCCCGGACAGTGGGTCCCTTTCCAATGAGTCCCGGACAGTGGGTCCCTTTCCAATGAGTCCCGGACAGTGGGTCCCTTTCCCAATGAGTCCCGGGCAGTGGGTCCCTTTCCAATGAGCCCCGGACAGTGGGTCCCTTTCCAATGAGTCCCGGACAGTGGGTCCCTTTCCAATGAGCCCCGGGCAGTGGGTCCCTTTCCATTGAGTCCCGGACAGTGGGTCCCTTTCCAATGAGCCCCGGACAGTGGGTCCCTTTCCAATGAGTCTCGGGCAGTGGGTCCCCTTCCCAATGAGCCCCGGACAGTGGGTCCCTTTCCCAATGAGTTCCGGACAGTGGGTCCCTTTCCAATGAGCCCCGGGCAGTGGGTCCCTTTCCAATGAGCCCCGGACAGTGGGTCCCTTTCCCATTGAGTCCCGGGCAGTGGGTCCCCTTCCCAATGAGCCCCGGACAGTGGGTCCCTTTCCCAATGAGTCCCGGACAGTGGGTCCCTTTCCAATGAGCCCCGGGCAGTGGGTCCCTTTCCAATGAGCCCCGGACAGTGGGTCCCTTTCCCAATGAGTCCCGGACAGTGGGTCCCTTTCCAATGAGCCCCGGACAGTGGGTCCCTTTCCAATGAGCCCCGGACAGTGGATCCCTTCCCAATGAGTCCCGGACAGTGGGTCCCTTTCCAATGAGTCGTGGGCAGTGGGTCCCTTTCCAATGAGTCCCGGACAGTGGGATCCCTTCCCAATGAGTCCCGGACAGTGGGATCCCTTCCCAATGAGCCCCGGACAGTGGATCCCTTTCCAATGAGCCCCGGGCAGTGGGTCCCTTTCCCAATGAGTCCCGGGCAGTGGGTCCCTTTCCCAATGAGCCCCGGACAGTGGGATCCCTTCCCAATGAGTCCCGGACAGTGGGATCCCTTCCCAATGAGCCCCGGACAGTGGATCCCTTTCCAATGAGCCCCGGGCAGTGGGTCCCTTTCCCAATGAGTCCCGGACAGTGGGTCCCTTTCCCAATGAGTCCCGAACAGTGGGTCATCTTCCCAATGAGTCCCGGACAGTGGGTCCCTTTCCAATGAGTCGTGGGCAGTGGGTCCCTTTCCAATGAGCCCCGGACAGTGGGTCCCTTTCCAATGAGTCCCGGACAGTGGGTCCCTTTCCCAATGAGTCCCGGACAGTGGGTCATCTTCCCAATGAGCCCCGGACAGTGGGTCCCTTTCCAATGAGTCGTGGGCAGTGGGTCCCTTTCCAATGAGTCCCGGACAGTGGGTCCCTTTCCAATGAGTCCCGGACAGTGGGTCCCTTTCCCAATGAGTCCCGGACAGTGGGTCATCTTCCCAATGAGTCCCGGACAGTGGGTCCCCTTCCCAATGAGTCCCGGACAGTGGGTCCCTTTCCAATGAGTCCCGGACAGTGGGTCCCTTTCCAATGAGTCCCGGACAGTGGGTCCCTTTCCAATGAGTCCCGGACAGTGGGTCCCTTTCCCAATGAGTCCCGGGCAGTGGGTCCCTTTCCAATGAGCCCCGGACAGTGGGTCCCTTTCCAATGAGTCCCGGACAGTGGGTCCCTTTCCAATGAGCCCCGGGCAGTGGGTCCCTTTCCATTGAGTCCCGGGCAGTGGGTCCCTTTCCATTGAGTCCCGGACAGTGGGTCCCTTTCCAATGAGTCCCGGACAGTGGGTTCCCTTTCCAATGAGTCCCGGACAGTGGGTCCCTTTCCAATGAGTCCCGGACAGTGGGTCCCTTTCCAATGAGCCCCGGGCAGTGGGTCCCTTTCCCAATGAGTCCCGGGCAGTGGGTCCCTTTCCAATGAGTCCCGGACAGTGGGTCCCTTTCCAATGAGTCCCGGACAGTGGGTCCCTTTCCCAATGAGTCCCGGGCAGTGGGTCCCTTTCCCAATGAGCCCCGGACAGTGGGTCCCTTTCCCAATGAGTCCCGGACAGTGGGTCCCTTTCCCAATGAGTCCCGGACAGTGGGTCCCTTTCCCAATGAGTCCCGGGCAGTGGGTTCCTTTCCCAATGAGTCCCGGACAGTGGGTCCCTTTCCCAATGAGTCCCGGACAGTGGGTCCCTTTCCCAATGAGTCCCGGGCAGTGGGTTCCTTTCCCAATGAGTCCCGGGCAGTGGGTTCCTTTCCCAATGAGTCCCGGACAGTGGGTCCCTTTCCCAATGAGTCCCGGGCAGTGGGTTCCTTTCCCAATGAGTCCCGGACAGTGGGTCCCTTTCCAATGAGTCCCGGACAGTGGGTCCCTTTCCCAATGAGTCCCGGACAGTGGGTCCCTTTCCAATGAGCCCCGGACAGTGGTTCCCTTTCCCAATGAGCCCCGGACAGTGGGTCCCTTTCCCAATGAGTCCCGGACAGTGGGTTCCTTTCTCAATGAGTCCCGGACAGTGGATCCCTTTCCAATGAGTCCCGGGCAGTGGGTCCCTTTCCAATGAGTCCCGGGCAGTGGGTCCCTTTCCCAATGAGTCCCGGGCAGTGGGTTCCTTTCTCAATGAGTCCCGGACAGTGGATCCCTTTCCAATGAGTCCCGGGCAGTGGGTCCCTTTCCAATGAGTCCCGGACAGTGGGTCCCTTTCCCAATGAGTCCCGGACAGTGGGTCCCTTTCCAATGAGTCCCGGGCAGTGGGTTCCTTTCCCAATGAGTCCCGGACAGTGGGTTCCTTTCCAATGAGTCCCGGGCAGTGGGTTCCTTTCCCAATGAGTCCCGGGCAGTGGGTTCCTTTCCCAATGAGTCTCGGGCAGTGGGTCCCTTTCCAATGAGTCCCGGGCAGTGGGTCCCTTTCCAATGAGTCCCGAGCAGTGGGTCCTTTCCCAATGAGTCCCGGACAGTGGGTTCCCTTTCCAATGAGTCCCGGACAGTGGGTCCCTTTCCAATGAGTCCCGGACAGTGGGTCCCTTTCCAATGAGCCCCGGACAGTGGGTCCCTTTCCAATGAGTCCCGGACAGTGGGTCCTTTCCCAATGAGTCCCGGACAGTGGGTCCCCTTCCCAATGAGCCCCGGACAGTGGGTCCCTTTCCCAATGAGTCCCGGACAGTGGGTCCCTTTCCAATGAGCCCCGGGCAGTGGGTCCCTTTCCAATGAGCCCCGGACAGTGGGTCCCTTTCCCATTGAGTCCCGGGCAGTGGGTCCCCTTCCCAATGAGCCCCGGACAGTGGGTCCCTTTCCCAATGAGTCCCGGACAGTGGGTCCCTTTCCAATGAGCCCCGGGCAGTGGGTCCCTTTCCAATGAGCCCCGGACAGTGGGTCCCTTTCCCAATGAGTCCCGGACAGTGGGTCCCTTTCCAATGAGCCCCGGACAGTGGGTCCCTTTCCAATGAGCCCCGGACAGTGGATCCCTTCCCAATGAGTCCCGGACAGTGGGTCCCTTTCCAATGAGTCGTGGGCAGTGGGTCCCTTTCCAATGAGTCCCGGACAGTGGGATCCCTTCCCAATGAGTCCCGGACAGTGGGATCCCTTCCCAATGAGCCCCGGACAGTGGATCCCTTTCCAATGAGCCCCGGGCAGTGGGTCCCTTTCCCAATGAGTCCCGGGCAGTGGGTCCCTTTCCCAATGAGCCCCGGACAGTGGGATCCCTTCCCAATGAGTCCCGGACAGTGGGATCCCTTCCCAATGAGCCCCGGACAGTGGATCCCTTTCCAATGAGCCCCGGGCAGTGGGTCCCTTTCCCAATGAGTCCCGGACAGTGGGTCCCTTTCCCAATGAGTCCCGGACAGTGGGTCATCTTCCCAATGAGTCCCGGACAGTGGGTCCCTTTCCAATGAGTCGTGGGCAGTGGGTCCCTTTCCAATGAGCCCCGGACAGTGGGTCCCTTTCCAATGAGTCCCGGACAGTGGGTCCCTTTCCCAATGAGTCCCGGACAGTGGGTCATCTTCCCAATGAGCCCCGGACAGTGGGTCCCTTTCCAATGAGTCGTGGGCAGTGGGTCCCTTTCCAATGAGTCCCGGACAGTGGGTCCCTTTCCAATGAGTCCCGGACAGTGGGTCCCTTTCCCAATGAGTCCCGGACAGTGGGTCATCTTCCCAATGAGTCCCGGACAGTGGGTCCCCTTCCCAATGAGTCCCGGACAGTGGGTCCCTTTCCAATGAGTCCCGGACAGTGGGTCCCTTTCCAATGAGTCCCGGACAGTGGGTCCCTTTCCAATGAGTCCCGGACAGTGGGTCCCTTTCCCAATGAGTCCCGGGCAGTGGGTCCCTTTCCAATGAGCCCCGGACAGTGGGTCCCTTTCCAATGAGTCCCGGACAGTGGGTCCCTTTCCAATGAGCCCCGGGCAGTGGGTCCCTTTCCATTGAGTCCCGGGCAGTGGGTCCCTTTCCATTGAGTCCCGGACAGTGGGTCCCTTTCCAATGAGTCCCGGACAGTGGGTTCCCTTTCCAATGAGTCCCGGACAGTGGGTCCCTTTCCAATGAGTCCCGGACAGTGGGTCCCTTTCCAATGAGCCCCGGGCAGTGGGTCCCTTTCCCAATGAGTCCCGGGCAGTGGGTCCCTTTCCAATGAGTCCCGGACAGTGGGTCCCTTTCCAATGAGTCCCGGACAGTGGGTCCCTTTCCCAATGTGTCCCGGGCAGTGGGTCCCTTTCCCAATGAGCCCCGGACAGTGGGTCCCTTTCCCAATGAGTCCCGGACAGTGGGTCCCTTTCCCAATGAGTCCCGGACAGTGGGTCCCTTTCCCAATGAGTCCCGGGCAGTGGGTTCCTTTCCCAATGAGTCCCGGACAGTGGGTCCCTTTCCCAATGAGTCCCGGACAGTGGGTCCCTTTCCCAATGAGTCCCGGGCAGTGGGTTCCTTTCCCAATGAGTCCCGGGCAGTGGGTTCCTTTCCCAATGAGTCCCGGACAGTGGGTCCCTTTCCCAATGAGTCCCGGGCAGTGGGTTCCTTTCCCAATGAGTCCCGGACAGTGGGTCCCTTTCCAATGAGTCCCGGACAGTGGGTCCCTTTCCCAATGAGTCCCGGACATTGGGTCCCTTTCCAATGAGCCCCGGACAGTGGTTCCCTTTCCCAATGAGCCCCGGACAGTGGGTTCCTTTCCCAATGAGTCCCGGACAGTGGGTTCCTTTCTCAATGAGTCCCGGACAGTGGATCCCTTTCCAATGAGTCCCGGGCAGTGGGTCCCTTTCCAATGAGTCCCGGGCAGTGGGTCCCTTTCCCAATGAGTCCCGGGCAGTGGGTTCCTTTCTCAATGAGTCCCGGACAGTGGATCCCTTTCCAATGAGTCCCGGGCAGTGGGTCCCTTTCCAATGAGTCCCGGACAGTGGGTCCCTTTCCCAATGAGTCCCGGACAGTGGGTCCCTTTCCAATGAGTCCCGGGCAGTGGGTTCCTTTCCCAATGAGTCCCGGACAGTGGGTTCCTTTCCAATGAGTCCCGGGCAGTGGGTTCCTTTCCCAATGAGTCCCGGGCAGTGGGTTCCTTTCCCAATGAGTCTCGGGCAGTGGGTCCCTTTCCAATGAGTCCCGGGCAGTGGGTCCCTTTCCAATGAGTCCCGAGCAGTGGGTTCTTTCCCAATGAGTCCCGGACAGTGGGTTCCCTTTCCAATGAGTCCCGGACAGTGGGTCCCTTTCCAATGAGTCCCGGACAGTGGGTCCCTTTCCAATGAGCCCCGGACAGTGGGTCCCTTTCCAATGAGTCCCGGACAGTGGGTCCTTTCCCAATGAGTCCCGGGCAGTGGATCCCTTCCCAATGAGTCCCGGACAGTGGGTCCCTTTCCAATGAGTCCCAGACAGTGGATCCCTTTCCCAATGAGTCCCGGACAGTGGGTCCCTTTCCCAATGAGTCCCGGACAGTGGGTCCCTTTCCCAATGAGTCCCGGACAGTGGTTCCCTTTCCCAATGAGTCCCGGACAGTGGGTCCCTTTCCAATGAGTCCCGGACAGTGGGTCCCTTTCCAATGAGCCCCGGACAGTGGGTCCCTTCCCAATGAGCCCCGGGCAGTGGGTCCCTTTCCAATGAGTCCCGGGCAGTGGGTCCCTTTCCCAACGAGTCCCGGACAGTGGGTCCCTTTCCAATGAGCCCCGGACAGTGGGTCCCTTTCCAATGAGTCCCGGACAGTGGGTCCCTTTCCAATGAGCCCCGGACAGTGGGTCCCTTTCCAATGAGTCCCGGACAGTGGGTCCTTTCCCAATGAGTCCCGGGCAGTGGGTCCCTTTCCAATGAGTCCTGGACAGTGGATCCCTTCCCAATGAGTCCCGGACAGTGGGTCCCTTTCCAATGAGCCCCGGACAGTGGGTCCCTTTCCCAATGAGTCCCGGGCAGTGGGTCCCTTTCCAATGAGCCCCGGACAGTGGGTCCCTTTCCAATGAGCCCCGGACAGTGGGTCCCTTTCCAATGAGTCCCGGGCAGTGGGTCCCTTTCCAATGAGTCCCGGACAGTGGGTCCCTTTCCCAATGCGTCCCGGACAGTGGGTCCCTTTCCCAATGAGCCCCGGACAGTGGGTCCCTTTCCAATGAGCCCCGGACAGTGGGTCCCTTTCCCAATGAGCCCCGGACAGTGGGTCCCTTTCCAATGAGTCCCGGACAGTGGGTCCCTTTCCAATGAGCCCCGGACAGTGGGTCCCTTTCCCAATGAGCCCCGGACAGTGGGTCCCTTTCCAATGAGCCCCGGACAGTGGGTCCCTTTCCCAATGAGCCCCGGACAGTGGGTCCCTTTCCAATGAGTCCCGGACAGTGGGTCCCTTTCCAATGAGCCCCGGACAGTGGGTCCCTTTCCCAATGAGTCCCGGGCAGTGGGTCCCTTTCCAATGAGTCCCGGACAGTGGGTCCCTTTCCAATGAGTCCCGGGCAGTGGGTCCTTTCCCAATGAGTCCCGGACAGTGGATCCCTTTCCAATGAGTCCCGGACAGTGGGTCCCTTTCCCAATGAGTCCCGGACAGTGGATCCCTTTCCAATGAGTCCCGGACAGTGGGTCCCTTTCCCAATGAGCCCCGGACAGTGGTTCCCTTTCCCAATGAGTCCCGGACAGTGGTTCCCTTTCCCAATGAGCCCCGGACAGTGGGTCCCTTTCCCAATGAGCCCCGGACAGTGGATCCCTTTCCCAATGAGCCCCGGACAGTGGGTCCCTTTCCCAATGAGCCCCGGACAGTGGGTCCCTTTCCCAATGAGTCCCGGACAGTGGATCCCTTTCCCAATGAGTCCCGGACAGTGGGTCCCTTTCCAATGAGTCCCGGACAGTGGGTCCCTTCCCAATGAGTCCCGGACAGTGGATCCCTTTCCCAATGAGTCCCGGACAGTGGATCCCTTTCCCAATGAGTCCCGGACAGTGGGTCCCTTCCCAATGAGTCCCGGACAGTGGGTCCCTTCCCAATGAGCCCCGGACAGTGGTTCCCTTTCCCATTGAGTCCCGGACAGTGGGTCCCTTCCCAATGAGTCCCGGACAGTGGGTCCCTTCCCAATGAGCCCCGGACAGTGGTTCCCTTTCCCAATGAGTCCCGGACAGTGGGTCCCTTTCCAATGAGTCTCGGGCAGTGGATCCCTTTCAAATGAGCCCCGGGCAGTGGGTCCCTTTCCAACGAGCCCCGGGCAGTGGTTCCCTTTCCCAATGAGTCCCGGACAGTGGGTCCCTTTCCAATGAGTCTCGGGCAGTGGATCCCTTTCAAATGAGCCCCGGGCAGTGGGTCCCTTTCCAACGAGCCCCGGGCAGTGGATCCCTTTCCAATGAGTCCCGGACAGTGGATCCATTTCCAGCAAGTCCCGGGCAGTGGGTCCCTTTCCAACGAGCCCCGGGCAGTGGATCCCTTTCCAATGAGTCCCGGACAGTGGATCCATTTCCAGCAAGTCCCGGGCAGTGGGTCCCTTTCCCAATGAGTCCCGGGCAGTGGATCCATTTCCAGCGAGTCCCGGACAGTGGGTCCCTTTCCAATGAGCCCCGGGCAGTGGGTTCCTTTCCCAATGAGTCCCGGACAGTGGGTCCCTTTCCAATGAGTCCCGGGCAGTGGGTCCCTTTCCCAATGAGTCCCGGACAGTGGGTCCCTTTCCAATGAGTCCCGGACAGTGGGTCCCTTTCCCAATGAGCCCCGGGCAGTGGATCCCTTTCCAATGAGCCCCGGGCAGTGGGTCCCTTTCCCAATGAGTCCCGGACAGTGGGTCCCTTTCCAATGAGTCCCGGACAGTGGGTCCCTTTCCCAATGAGTCCCGGACAGTGGGTCCCTTCCCATTGAGTCCCGGACAGTGGGTCCCTTTCCAATGAGCCCCGGACAGTGGGTCCCTTTCCAATGAGCCCCGGACAGTGGGTCCTTTCCCAATGAGTCCCAGGCAGTGGGTCCCTTTCCCAATGAGTCCCGGACAGTGGGTCCCTTCCCATTGAGTCCCGGACAGTGGGTCCCTTTCCAATGAGTCCCGGACAGTGGGTCCCTTTCCAATGAGTCCCGGACAGTGGGTCCCTTTCCCATTGAGTCCCGGACAGTGGGTCCCTTTCCCAATGAGTCCCGGACAGTGGGTCCCTTTCCAATGAGCCCCGGACAGTGGGTCCCTTTCCAATGAGTCCCGGACAGTGGGTCCCTTTCCAATGAGTCCCGGACAGTGGGTCCCTTTCCCAATGAGTCCCGGACAGTGGGTCCATTTCCCAATGAGTCCCGGACAGTGGGTCCCTTTCCAATGAGTCCCGGACAGTGGGTCCCTTTCCAATGAGTCCCGGACAGTGGGTCCCTTTCCAATGAGCCCCGGACAGTGGGTCCCTTTCCAATGAGCCCCGGACAGTGGGTCCCTTTCCAATGAGTCCCGGACAGTGGGTCCATTTCCCAATGAGTCCCGGACAGTGGGTCCCTTTCCAATGAGTCCCGGGCAGTGGGTCCCTTTCCCAATGAGCCCCGGACAGTGGGTCCATTTCCCAATGAGTCCCGGGCAGTGGGTCCCTTTCCAATGAGTCCCGGACAGTGGGTCCCTTTCCAATGAGTCCCGGGCAGTGGGTCCCTTTCCAATGAGCCCCGGACAGTGGGTCCCTTTCCAATGAGCCCCGGACAGTGGTTCCCTTTCCCAATGAGCCCCGGACAGTGGGTCCATTTCCCAATGAGTCCCGGGCAGTGGGTCCCTTTCCATTGAGTCCCGGACAGTGGGTCCCTTTCCAATGAGCCCCGGACAGTGGGTCCCTTTCCCAATGAGTCCCGGACAGTGGGTCCCTTTCCAATGAGTCCCGGGCAGTGGGTTCCTTTCCCAATGAGTCCCGGACAGTGGGTCCCTTTCCCAATGAGTCCCGGGCAGTGGGTCCCTTTCCAATGAGTCCCGGACAGTGGGTCCCTTTCCAATGAGTCCCGGACAGTGGGTCCCTTTCCAATGAGCCCCGGACAGTGGGTCCTTTCCCAATGAGTCCCGGACAGTGGGTCCCTTTCCCAATGAGTCCCGGACAGTGGGTCCCTTTCCAATGAGCCCCGGACAGTGGGTCCCTTTCCCAATGAGTCCCGGACAGTGGGTCCCTTTCCAATGAGTCCCGGGCAGTGGGTTCCTTTCCCAATGAGTCCCGGACAGTGGGTCCCTTTCCCAATGAGTCCCGGGCAGTGGGTCCCTTTCCAATGAGTCCCGGACAGTGGGTCCCTTTCCAATGAGTCCCGGACAGTGGGTCCCTTTCCAATGAGTCCCGGACAGTGGGTCCCTTCCCATTGAGTCCCGGACAGTGGGTCCCTTTCCAATGAGTCCCGGACAGTGGGTTCCCTTTCCAATGAGCCCCGGACAGTGGGTCCTTTCCCAATGAGTCCCGGACAGTGGGTCCCTTTCCCAATGAGTCCCGGACAGTGGGTCCCTTTCCAATGAGTCCCGGACAGTGGGTCCCTTTCCAATGAGCCCCGGACAGTGGGTCCCCTTCCCAATGAGTCCCGGACAGTGGGTCCCTTTCCCAATGAGTCCCGGACAGTGGGTCCCTTTCCAATGAGCCCCGGACAGTGGGTCCCTTTCCAATGAGCCCCGGGCAGTGGGTTCCTTTCCCAATGAGTCCCGGACAGTGGGTCCCTTTCCAATGAGTCCCGGACAGTGGGTCCCTTTCCCAATGAGTCCCGGGCAGTGGGTCCCTTTCCAATGAGTCCCGGACAGTGGGTCCCTTTCCCAATGAGTCCCGGACAGTGGGTCCCTTTCCATTGAGTCCCGGACAGTGGGTCCCTTTCCAATGAGTCCCGGACAGTGGGTCCCTTTCCAATGAGTCCCGGGCAGTGGGTCCCTTTCCAATGAGCCCCGGACAGTGGGTCCCTTTCCAATGAGCCCCGGACAGTGGGTCCCTTTCCCAATGAGCCCCGGACAGTGGGTCCCTTTCCAATGAGCCCCGGGCAGTGGATCCCTTTCCAATGAGTCTCGGGCAGTGGGTCCCTTCTCATTGAGTCCCGGACAGTGGATCCCTTTCCAATGAGCCCCGGGCAGTGGATCCCTTTCCAATGAGCCCCGGGCAGTGGGTCCCTTTCCAATGAGTCCCGGGCAGTGGGTCCCTTTCCAATGAGCCCCGGGCAGTGGGTCCCTTTCCAATGAGTGTCGGACAGTGGGTCCCTTTCCAATGAGTGTCGGACAGTGGATCCCTTTCCAATCAGTCATTGGCAGTGGATCCCTTAACAACAAGTCCCGGGCAGTGGATCCCTTCTCGATGCGCCCTGGGTAGTGGATCCCTTTCCAATCAGGCCTGGGTAGTGGATCCCTTTCCGATGGGGCCCAGACAGTTGATCCCTTTCCGACGCGTGCCAGACAGTGGGTCCCTTTCCAATGAGTCCCGGACAGTGGGTCCCTTTCCAATGAGTCGCGGGCAGTGGATCCCTTTCCAATCTGCCCCGGGCAGTGGACCCCTTTCCAATGAGTCCCAGGCAGTGGATCCCTTTCCAATGAGTCCCATGCAGTGGGTCCCTTTCCAATGAGACCCGGGCAGTTGATCTCTTTCCAGCGAGTCTGTACAGTGGATCTCTTTCAGACAGGTCCTGGGCAGTGGATCCCTTCCCAGTGAGTCCCGGGCAGTGGATCCCTTCCCGATGAGTCCCGATCAGTGGATCCCTTTCCAATGAGCCCCCACAGTGGATCCCTTTCCAATGAGTCCCAGTCAGTGGATCCCATGGGAAATTAATACTTGGAGTGGATCACCCACAATGGATCTCCAGACAATCAGTCCCTACCGTGGAACCACTTACCCATGAGCCCCTACACTGGATCCCCAAGTCAATGAGTGCCCACAGTGGTTAGCACTGTTGCTTCACAGCGCCAGGGCCCCAAGTTTAATTCCGGCCTCGGGTCACTGTCTGTGCGGAGACTGCACGTTCTCCCCGTGTCTGCGTGGGTTTCATCCGCGTGCTCCGGTTTCCTCCCACAGTCCAAAGATGTGCAGGTTAGGTGGATTGGCCGTGCTAAATTGTCCCTTAGTGTCCAAAGATGTGCAGGTTAGGTGGAATGACCGTGCGAAATTGCCCCTTAGTGTCCAAAGATGCGCAGGTTAGGTGGATTGACCGTGCTAAATTGTCCCTTAGTGTCCAAAGATGTACAGGTTAGGTGGATTGGCCGTGCTAAATTGTCCCTTAGTGTCCAAAGATGTACAGGTTAGGTGGATTGGCCGTGCTAAATTGTCCCTTAGTGTCCAAAGATGCGCAGGTTAGGTGGATTGACCGTGCTAAATTGTCCCTTAGTGTCCAAAGATGTGCGGGTTAGGTGGATTGACCGTGCTAAATTGCCCCTTAGTGTCCAAAGATGCGCAGGTTAGGTGGATTGACCGTGCTAAATTGTCCCTTAGTGTCCAAAGATGTTCAGGTTAGGTGGATTGGCTGTGTTAAATTGTCCCTTAATGTCCAAAGATGTGCAGGTTAGGTGGATTGGCCGTGCTAAATTGTCCCTTAGTGTCCAAAGATGTGCAGGTTAGGTGGATTGGCCGGGCTAAATTGTCCCTTAGTGTCCAAAGATGTGCAGGTTAGGTGGATTGGCCGTGCTATATTGTCCCTTAGTGTCCAAAGATGTGCAGGTTAGGTGGATTGGCCGTGCTAAATTGTCCCTTAATGTCCAAAGATGTGCAGGTTAGGTGGATTGGCCGTGCTAAATTGTCCCTTAGTGTCCAAAGATGTGCAGGTTAGGTGGATTGGCCGTGCTATATTGTCCCTTAGTGTCCAAAGATGTGCAGGTTGGGTGGATTGGCCGTGCTAAATTGTCCCTTAGTGTCCAAAGATGTACAGGTTGGGTGGATTGGCCGTGTTAAATTGTCCCTTAGTGTCCAAAGATGTACAGGTTAGGTGGATTGGCCGTGCTATATTGTCCCTTAGTGTCCAAAGATGTGCAGGTTGGGTGGATTGGCCGTGCTAAATTGTCCCTTAGTGTCCAAAGATGTACAGGTTGGGTGGATTGGCCGTGTTAAATTGTCCCTTAGTGTCCAAAGATGTACAGGTTAGGTGGATTGGCCGTGCTATATTGTCCCTTAGTGTCCAAAGATGTGCAGGTTGGGTGGATTGGCCGTGCTATATTGTCCCTTAGTGTCCAAAGATGTGCAGGTTGGGTGGATTGGCCGTGCTAAATTGTCCCTCAGTGTCCAAAGATGTGCAGGTTAGGTGGATTGGCCGTGCTAAATTGTCCCTTAGTGTCCAAAGATGTGCAGGTTGGGTGGATTGGCCGTGCTAAATTGTCCCTCAGTGTCCAAAGATGTGCAGGTTAGGTGGATTGGCCGTGTTAAATTGTCCCTCAGTGTCCAAAGATGTGCAGGTTGGGTGGATTGGGCGTGCTAAATTGTCCCTTAGTGTCCAAAGATGTGCAGGTTGGGTGGATTGGCCGTGCTAAATTGTCCCTCAGTGTCCAAAGATGTGCAGGTTGGGTGGATTGGGCGTGCTAAATTGTCCCTTAGTGTCCAAAGATGTGCAGGTTGGGTGGATTGGCCGTGCTAAATTGTCCCTTAGTGTCCAAAGATGTGCAGGTTGGGTGGATTGGCCGTGCTAAATTGTCCCTCAGTGTCCAAAGATGTCCAGGTTAGGTGGATTGGCCGTGCTAAATTGCCCCTTAGTGTCCAAAGATGTGCAGGTTGGGTGGATTGGCCGTGCTAAATTGTCCCTCAGTGTCCAAAGATGTGCAGGTTAGGTGGATTGGCCGTGCTAAATTGTCCCTCAGTGTCCAAAGATGTGCAGGTTGGGTGGATTGGCCGTGCTAAATTGTCCCTCAGTGTCCAAAGATGTGCGGGTTAGGTGGATTGGCCGTGCTAAATTGTCCCTTAGTGTCCAAAGATGTACAGGTTGGGTGGATTGGCCGTGCTAAATTGCCCCTTAGTGTCCAAAGATGTACAGGTTGGGTGGATTGGCCGTGCTAAATTGCCCCTTAGTGTCCAAAGATGTACAGGTTAGGTGGATTGGCTGAGCTAAATTGTCCCTTAGTGTCCAAAGATGTGCAGGTTAGGTGGATTGGCCGTGTTAAATTGTCCCTTCGTGTCCAAAAGGTTTAGGTGGGGTTTCTGGGTTTACGGGGTTAGGGTGGAGGTGTGTGATTAAGTAGGGTGCTCTTTCCAAGAGCCGGTGCAGACTCGATGGGCCGAATGGCCTCCTTGTGTGTAAATGCTACGATTCTGTGAGTCCACAGTGGCCCCCCTCAGAATGAGTGGGGAAAGTGTGGCCCGGGTTCCGGGGATACAAACCCACCTGTGTACAGGTGATAAAATGGCCACCACAGAGCGCTGTTTGGGATGTAGGTCAGCAGTGAGGCGGCGTAGCCTCGGTAGAACCCCTTCAGGCCGTCCAGGTGGAAGATCTGCACCATCACATCTTTGGTGCGGCCCATGACTGGCTGCTGCTTGCCCGCTGCCTCCCTGGGCAGCTCCTTGAAGCGGCCCATGTCCTGGCCCTGAACCATCAGGTGCTGTGAGACGATGTCGATCGGCACGGTGATGCTCTGCGCGACCAGCGAGGCGGAACCGCCGGCGATCACCGACTTCACCATGTTGCTGTCATTGTACTGTGCCACGTACTTGCGGGTGAGCTCATAGGTGGTGACGTAGCACTGTCCAGAGATGAGTGTGAAGGTGTTGACGAGGAAGCCTCGATACAGGCCCGGGATGCTCTCCGCCCTCAGGATCTTGGCAAAGGCATCGAAGGTGCCACTGTACAAGCTCTTGCCCTTCTGCACCTGCAGGCGGGTGCGGATGAGAGTAAAAGGGTAGACACTGACTCGGATCGCCATGGTCATGAACACGCCAAACATGTAAAACTTGCGCTTGTCCAGGTCCTCCCACTCAATGATCGGGATCTTTCGCTTGTCCTCCATGATCACCAGCGGTTCACCATTCGCTCCCGGCAGCAGGAACCTGCACAAAGCGAAACACAGACGTCTGAGCCGGCGTTGACAGCAATGCTTAATCCAGAGATCCAGTCACACGAGGCCTCAGAGCACAAACAGCAGCTGGTGGAAGAAAGCCGAGCTCAGCGGAGGAGGACCGCTCGACAGAGTACGCAGGGAGTTCTGCGTGCGAGGGAATTCGGCGAGCGAGGGAATTCGGCGAGGGAGGGAATTCGGCGAGGGAGGGAATTCGGAGAGCGAGGGAATTCGGCGAGTGAGGGAGATCTGCGAGCGAGGGAGATCTGCGAGCGAGGGAGTTCTGCGAGCGAGGGAGTTCTGCGAGCGACGGAATTCGGCGAGGGAGGGAGTTCTGCGAGTGAGGGAGTTCTGCGAGCGAGGGAATTCAGCGACTGAGGGAGTTCTGCGAGCAGGGAATTCGGAGAGGGAGGGAATTCGGCGAGCGAGGGAGTTCTGCGAGCGAGGGAGATCTGCGAGCGAGGGAGTTCTGCGAGCGAGGGAGTTCTGCGAGCGACGGAATTCGGCGAGGGAGGGAGTTCTGCGAGTGAGGGAGTTCTGCGAGCGACGGATTTCGGCGAGGGAGGGAGTTCTGCGAGTGAGGGAGTTCTGCGAGCGAGGGAATTCAGCGACTGAGGGAGTTCTGCGAGCAGGGAATTCGGAGAGGGAGGGAATTCGGCGAGCGAGGGAGTTCTGCGAGCGAGGGAATTCGGCGAGCGAGGGAATTCGGCGAGCGAGGGAATTCAGCGACTGAGGGAGTTCTGCGAGTGAGGGAATTCAGCGACTGAGGGAGTTCTGCGAGCAGGGAATTCGGAGAGGGAGGGAATTCGGCGAGCGAGGGAGTTCTGCGAGCGAGGGAATTCGGCGAGCGAGGGAATTCAGCGACTGAGGGAGTTCTGCGAGTGAGGAAATTCAGCGAGTGAGGGAGTTCTGCGAGCAGGGAATTCGGAGAGGGAGGGAATTCGGCGAGCGAGGGAGTTCTGCGAGCGAGGGAATTCGGCGAGCGAGGGAATTCAGCGAGTGAGGGAGATCTGCGAGCGAGGGAATTCAGCGAGTGAGGGAGATCTGCGAGCGAGGGAATTCGGAGAGGGAGGGAATACGGCAAGTGAGGGAGTTCTGCGAGCGAGGGAATTCGGCGAGCGAGGGAGTTCTGCGAGCGAGGGAATTCAGCGAGCGAGGGAGATCTGCGAGTGAGGGAATTCGGCGAGCGAGGGAATTCGGCGAGCGAGGGAATTCGGCGAGCGAGGGAATTCGGCGAGCGAGGGAATTCGGCGAGCGAGGGAATTCGGCGAGTGAGGGAATTCGGCGAGCGAGGGAATTCGGAGAGCGAGGGAATTCGGCGAGCGAGGGAATTCGGAGAGCGAGGGAATTCGGAGAGCGAGGGAATTCGGAGAGCGAGGGAATTCGGCGAGCGAGGGAATTCGGCGAGCGAGGGAATTCGGCGAGCGAGGGAATTCGGAGAGCGAGGGAATTCGGAGAGCGAGGGAATTCGGCGAGCGAGGGAATTCGGTGAGTGAGGGAATTCGGCGAGCGAGGGAATTCGGCGAGCGAGGGAATTCGGCGAGGGAGGGAATTCGGCGAGTGAGGGAATTCGGCGAGTGAGGGAATTCGGCGAGTGAGGGAATTCGGCGAGCGAGGGAATTCGTGGAGTGAGGGAATTCGGCGAGCGAGGGAATTCGGAGAGCTAGGGAATTCGGCGAGCGAGGGAATTCGGCGAGCGAGGGAATTCGGCGAGCGAGGGAATTCGGCGAGTGAGGGAATTCGGTGAGCGAGGGAATTCGTGGAGTGAGGGAATTCGGAGAGCGAGGGAATTCGGAGAGCGAGGGAATTCGGCGAGCGAGGGAATTCGGCGAGCGAGGGAATTCGGAGAGCGAGGGAATTCGGCGAGCGAGGGAGTTCGGAGAGCGAGGGAATTCGGCGAGCGAGGGAATTCGGCGAGCGAGGGAATTCGGAGAGCGAGGGAATTCGGCGAGCGAGGGAATTCGGCGAGCGAGGGAATTCGGCGAGCGAGGGAATTCGGAGAGCGAGGGAATTCGGCGAGCGAGGGAATTCGGCGAGCGAGGGAATTCGGAGAGCGAGGGAATTCGGCGAGCGAGGGAATTCGGCGAGCGAGGGAATTCGGAGAGCGAGGGAATTCGGCGAGCGAGGGAATTCGGAGAGCGAGGGAATTCGGAGAGCGAGGGAATTCGGCGAGCGAGGGAATTCGGAGAGCGAGGGAATTCGGAGAGCGAGGGAATTCGGAGAGTGAGGGAATTCGGCGAGCGAGGGAATTCGGCGAGCGAGGGAATTCGGTGAGTGAGGGAATTCGGCGAGTGAGGGAATTCGGTGAGTGAGGGAATTCGGTGAGTGAGGGAATTCGGCGAGGGAGGGAATTCGGAGAGTGAGGGAATTCGGCGAGTGAGGGAATTCGGCGAGCGAGGGAATTCGGCGAGCGAGGGAATTCGGCGAGTGAGGGAATTCGGCGAGTGAGGGAATTCGGTGAGTGAGGGAATTCGGTGAGCGAGGGAATTCGGTGAGTGAGGGAATTCGGCGAGTGAGGGAATTCGGTGAGTGAGGGAATTCGGCAAGTGAGGGAATTCGGCGAGTGAGGGAATTCGGCGAGCGAGGGAATTCGTGGAGTGAGGGAATTCGGTGAGTGAGGGAATTCGGAGAGCGAGGGAATTCGGCGAGCGAGGGAATTCTGCGAGTGAGGGAATTCGGAGAGCGAGGGAATTCGGCGAGTGAGGGAATTCGGAGAGCTAGGGAATTCGGCGAGCGAGGGAATTCGGAGAGCGAGGGAATTCGGTGAGTGAGGGAATTCGGCGAGCGAGGGAATTCGGCGAGTGAGGGAATTCGGCGAGTGAGGGAATTCGGTGAGCGAGGGAATTTGGAGAGCGAGGGAATTCGTGGAGTGAGGGAATTCGGTGAGCGAGGGAATTCGGAGAGCGAGGGAATTCGGCGAGTGAGGGAATTCGGTGAGCGAGGGAATTCGGAGAGCGAGGGAATTCGGCGAGCGAGGGAATTCGGCGAGCGAGGGAATTCGGAGAGCGAGGGAATTCGGTGAGTGAGGGAATTCGACGAGTGAGGGAATTCGGCGAGTGAGGGAATTCGGAGAGTGAGGGAATTCGGTGAGCGAGGAAATTCGGTGAGCGAGGAAATTCGGCGAGTGAGGGAATTCGGTGAGCGAGGGAATTCGGCGAGTGAGGGAATTCGGCGAGCGAGGGAATTCGGAGAGCGAGGGAATTCGGAGAGTGAGGGAATTCGGCGAGCGAGGGAATTCGGCGAGCGAGGGAATTCGGAGAGCGAGGGAATTCGGCGAGTGAGGGAATTCGGCGAGCGAGGGAATTCGGAGAGCGAGGGAATTCGGAGAGCGAGGGAATTCGGCGAGCGAGGGAATTCGGCGAGCGAGGGAATTCGGCGAGCGAGGGAATTCGGAGAGTGAGGGAATTCGGTGAGCGAGGAAATTCGGCGAGTGAGGGAATTCGGTGAGCGAGGGAATTCGGCGAGTGAGGGAATTCGGCGAGCGAGGGAATTCGGAGAGCGAGGGAATTCGGAGAGTGAGGGAATTCGGAGAGCGAGGGAATTCGGCGAGTGAGGGAATTCGGCGAGCGAGGGAATTCGGAGAGCGAGGGAATTCGGAGAGCGAGGGAATTCGGCGAGCGAGGGAATTCGGAGAGCGAGGGAATTCGGCGAGCGAGGGAATTCGGCGAGCGAGGGAATTCGGAGAGCGAGGGAATTCGGTGAGTGAGGGAATTCGGCGAGCGAGGGAATTCGGCGAGCGAGGGAATTCGGCGAGTGAGGGAATTCGGAGAGTGAGGGAATTCGGCGAGCGAGGGAATTCGGCGAGCGAGGGAATTCGGCGAGTGAGGGAATTCGGAGAGTGAGGGAATTCGGTGAGCGAGGAAATTCGGCGAGTGAGGGAATTCGGTGAGCGAGGGAATTCGGCGAGTGAGGGAATTCGGCGAGCGAGGGAATTCGGAGAGCGAGGGAATTCGGAGAGTGAGGGAATTCGGCGAGCGAGGGAATTCGGCGAGCGAGGGAATTCGGAGAGCGAGGGAATTCGGCGAGTGAGGGAATTCGGCGAGCGAGGGAATTCGGAGAGCGAGGGAATTCGGTGAGTGAGGGAATTCGGCGAGCGAGGAAATTCGTCGAGTGAGGGAATTCTCGAGCGAGGGAATTCGGAGAGCGAGGGAATTCGGCGAGTGAGGGAATTCGGAGAGCGAGGGAATTCGGAGAGTGAGGGAATTCGGCGAGCGAGGGAATTCGGTGAGTGAGGGAATTCGGCGAGCGAGGGAATTCGGTGAGTGAGGGAATTCGGCGAGCGAGGGAATTCGGAGAGCGAGGGAATTCGGTGAGTGAGGGAATTCGGCGAGCGAGGGAATTCGGAGAGTGAGGGAATTCGGAGAGCGAGGGAGATCTGCGAGTGAGGGAATTCGGCGAGCGAGGGAATTCGGCGAGCGAGGGAATTCGGTGAGTGAGGGAATTCGGCGAGCGAGGGAATTCGGAGAGCGAGGGAATTCGGTGAGTGAGGGAATTCGGCGAGCGAGGGAATTCGGAGAGTGAGGGAATTCGGAGAGCGAGGGAGATCTGCGAGTGAGGGAATTCGGCGAGCGAGGGAATTCGGCGAGCGAGGGAATTCGGCGAGCGAGGGAATTCGGCGAGCGAGGGAATTCGGTGAGTGAGGGAATTCGGCGAGTGAGGGAATTCGGCGAGTGAGGGAATTCGGTGAGTGAGGGAATTCGGCGAGTGAGGGAATTCGGCGAGCGAGGGAATTCGGTGAGTGAGGGAATTCGGCGAGCGAGGGAATTCGGCGAGCGAGGGAATTCGGCGAGTGAGGGAATTCGGCGAGGGAGGGAATTCGGCGAGTGAGGGAATTCGGCGAGCGAGGGAATTCGGCGAGCGAGGGAATTCGGTGGAAGTGGGAACTCTCACAACAATTAAGAAGCATTTAGGTGAACACTTGCCAGAGCAACACGGCATCGGGGCAAGTGGTGGAAAACGGGATTCGAGTCGAGAGGAACTTGTTGGCTTATGCAGACGTGATGGGCTGATGGGCCGTATTCAATGCTGTGAAAACTTGATGATGCTATAGAGACGGTGATAAGTATGGTAAAGGTATGGCGACAGGGTGGAACAGTGCTCAGCTCCGCTGCCTCACAACTCCAGGATCCCGGGTTCGATTCCCGGCTTGGGTCACTGTCTGTGCGGAGTCTGCACGTCCTCCCCGTGTCTGCGTGGGTTTCCTCCGGGTGCTCCGGTTTCCTCCCACAGTCCAAAGATGTGCAGGTTGGGTGGATTGGCCGGGCTAAATTGTCCCTTAGTGTCCAAAGATGTGCAGGTTAGGTGGATTGGCCGTGCTAAATTGTCCCTTAGTGTCCAAAGATGTGCAGGTTAGGTGGATTGGCCGTGTTAAATTGTCCCTTAGTGTCCAAAGATGTGCAGGTTAGGTGGATTAGCCGTGCTAAATTGTCCCTTAGTGTCCAAAGATGTGCAGGTTGGGTGGATTGGCCGTGCTAAATTGTCCCTTAGTGTCCAAAGATGTGCAGGTTAGGTGGATTGGCCGTGCTAAATTGTCCCTTAGTGTCCAAAGATGTGCAGGTTAGGTGGATTGGCCGTGCTAAATTGTCCCTTAGTGTCCAAAGATGTGCAGGTTAGGTGGATTGTCCGTGCTAAATTGTCCCTTAGTGTCCAAAGATGTGCAGGTTAGGTGGATTGGCCGTGTTAAATTGTCCCTTAGTGTCCAAAGATGTGCAGGTTAGGTGGATTGGCCGTGCTAAATTGTCCCTTAGTGTCCAAAGATGTGCAGGTTAGGTGGATTGGCCGTGCTAAATTGCCCCTTAGTGTCCAAAGATGTACAGGTTAGGTGGATTGGCCGCACTAAATTGTCCCTTAGTGTCCAAAGATGTACAGGTTAGGTGGATTGGCCGTGCTAAATTGTCCCTTAGTGTCCAAAGATGTGCAGGTTAGGTGGATTGGCCGTGCTAAATTGCCCCTTAGTGTCCAAAGATGTACAGGTTAGGTGGATTGGCCGTGCTAAATTGTCCCTTAGTGTCCAAAGATGAGCAGGTTGGGTGGATTGGCCGTGCTAAATTGCCCCTTAATGTCCAAAGATGTGCAGGTTAGGTGGATTGGCCGTGCTAAATTGTCCCTTAGTGTCCAAAGATGTGCAGGTTGGGTGGATTGGCCGTGCTAAATTGCCCCTTAATGTCCAAAGATGTGCAGGTTGGGTGGATTGGCCGTGCTAAATTGCCCCTTAATGTCCAAAGATGTGCGGGTTAGGTGGATTGGCCGTGCTAAATTGTCCCTTCGTGTCCAAAGATGTGCGGGTTAGGTGGATTGGCCGTGCTAAATTGCCCCTTGGTGTCCAAAGATGTGCAGGTTGGGTGGATTGGCCGTGCTAAATTGCCCCTTAATTGGAAAAAAAATGAATTGGGTACCCTAAATCTATTTTTGAATTCTGCAGAGGCAGCGGGACTGGGCAGGGTGAGAGAGGATGCCGGGAGATTGGGAGAGATTGAGAAAACAAAGTTAGATTACCAGGGGACAAAAGATAGAGAAATATCCGACAGGAACGTCAATTTTCTAAAAAGGGACGCTGTGATTGGAATGTGGTCCTTCAGGGACAGCGAGGGCAAGCTCAGAGAGAAGCACATTAATATTAATTCACGATTACCCCTCAGGCTTGACCAAGGAGATGGAATGTGCAGACGTGACATTCACCGGCCAGAAGGGGAATGCGGGAAGTCTATTTAAAATTAAAAAGGTGATGTACTGAGGAAACTAAAGAAGCTCAAATAAAGATAAAACCCCTGGGGTGGACAGATTGTAACCACAACAACAAAAAGAACCTAAAAAGGACATTAGAGGCATCGAATTGTGCCATGACAGAGGACTGTCGGATAGCTAATATAATTCCCAGATTGACGAAGATGCCCAGGGAATTATCGGCCAAAAGATAATGGAATCAAAGAGAGGAGATTAACAGGGAGAAACATGGAAAATAGAGGCGGGAAGCCCCTCGACCCTGCTCTGCCATTCATTACGAGCATCGAAATCAATATCCTGCTCCCAGTTCCCCCGCTCCCAAATCTCCCTTGATGCCCTGCGGCCCAAGTGCTAGATCGAACGTTGTCTTGAAAACATCCAATATCTTGGCCACAACTGCGGTCTGTGGTGCCGAATTCCACAGGCTCGCCCCTCCCTGGGTGAAGAAATCTCTGCTCATCTCTGCCCTGAATGGTTTCCCCTGTAACAAGGTGACAATAAATTGTCGGCGTGGATTCCAAACAGGAATATATTCCATGACCGGACCGTTTGAGAGTTTTGGAGAAGGTAACCGAGAGGGGAGACAGTGAGGGCAAGGCAGATGTAATATATCGGGATTTTCAAAAGAGGCTTTTGATAAGGTGTCAAAACTACACCCGTCCCCACCAGTACTGTACCCCAGTGTTATACAATGACAGACCCGTCCCCACCAGTACTGTACCCCAGTGTTATACAGTGACAGACCAATCCCCACCAGTACTGTACCCCAGTGTTATACAGTGACAGACCCGTCCCCACCAGTACTGTACCCCAGTGTTATACAATGACAGACCCGTCCCCACCAGTACTGTATCCCAGTGTTATACAGTGACAGACCCGTCCCCACCAGTACTGTGCCCCAGTGTTATACAATGACAGACCCGTCCCCACCAGTACTGTACCCCAGTGTTATACAGTGACAGACCCGTCCCCACCAGTACTGTACCCCAGTGTTATACAATGACAGACCCGTCCCCACCAGTACTGTGCCCCAGTGTTATACAATGACAGACCCGTCCCCACCAGTACTGTACCCCAGTGTTATACAGTGACAGACCCGTCCCCACCAGTACTGTACCCCAGTGTTATACAGTGACAGACCCATCCCCATCAGTACTGTACCCCAGTGTTATACAGTGACAGACCCATCCCCATCAGTACTGTACCCCAGTGTTATACAGTGACAGACCCGTCCCCATCAGTACTGCACCCCAGTGTTATACAGTGACAGACCCATCCCCACCAGTACTGTACCCCAGTGTTATACAGTGACAGACCCAACCCACCAGTACTGTACCCCAGTGTTATACAGTGACAGACCCGTCCCCACCAGTACAGTACCCCAGTGTTATACAGTGACAGACCCGTCCCCACCAGTACTGTACCCCAGTGTTATACAGTGACAGACCCATCCCCACCAGTACTGTATCCCAGTGTTATACAGTGACAGACCCGTCCCCACCAGTACTGTACCCCAGTGTTATACAGTGACAGACCCGTCCCCACCAGTACTGTACCCCAGTGTTATACAGTGACAGACCCGTCCCCACCAGTACTGTACCCCAGTGTTATACAGTGACAGACCCGTCCCCACCAGTACTGTACCCCAGTGTTATACAGTGACTGACCCGTCCCCACCAGTACTGTACCCCAGTGTTATACAGTGACAGACCCGTCCCCACCAGTACTGTACCCCAGTGTTATACAGTGACAGACCCGTCCCCACCAGTACTGTATCCCAGTGTTATACAGTGACAGACCCGTCCCCACCAGTACTGTACCCCAGTGTTATACAGTGACAGACCCGTCCCCACCAGTACTGTATCCCAGTGTTATACAGTGACAGACCCGTCCCCACCAGTACTGTACCCCAGTGTTATACAGTGACAGACCCGTCCCCACCAGTACTGTACCCCAGTGTTATACAGTGACAGACCCGTCCCCACCAGTACTGTACCCCAGTGTTATACAGCGACAGACCCATCCCCACCAGTACTGTACCCCAGTGTTATACAGTGACAGACCCGTCCCCACCAGTACTGTACCCCAGTGTTATACAGTGATAGGCCCGTCGCCACCAGTACTGTACCCCAGTGTTATACAGTGACAGGCCCGTCCCCACCAGTACTGTACCCCAGTGTTATACAGTGACAGATCCGTCCCCACCAGTACTGTACCCCAGTGTTATACAGTGACAGACCCGTCCCCACCAGTACTGTACCACAGTGTTATACAGTGACAGACCCGACCCCAGCAGTACTGTACCCCAGTGTTATACAGTGACAGATCCGTCCCCACCAGTACTGTACCCCAGTGTTATACAGTGACAGACCCGTCCCCACCAGTACTGTACCACAGTGTTATACAGTGACAGACCCGACCCCAGCAGTACTGTACCCCAGTGTTATACAGTGACAGACCCGTCTCCACCAGTACTGTACCCCAGTGTTATACAGTGACAGACCCGTCCCCACCAGTACTGTACCCCAGTGTTATACAGTGACAGACCCGTCCCCACCAGTACTGTACCCCAGTGTTATACAGTGACAGACCCGTCCCCACCAGTACTGTACCCCAGTGTTATACAGTGACAGACCCAACCCACCAGTACTGTACCCCAGTGTTATACAGTGACAGACCCGTCCCCACCAGTACAGTACCCCAGTGTTATACAGTGACAGACCCGTCCCCACCAGTACTGTACCCCAGTGTTATACAGCGACAGACCCATCCCCACCAGTACTGTACCCCAGTGTTATACAGTGACAGACCCGTCCCCACCAGTACTGTACCCCAGTGTTATACAGTGACAGACCCGTCCCCAGCAGTACTGTACCCCAGTGTTATACAGTGACAGACCCGTCCCCACCAGTACTGTAACCCAGTGTTATACAGTGACAGACCCGTCCCCACCAGTACTGTACCCCAGTGTTATACAGTGACAGACCCATCCCCACCAGTACTGTACCCCAGTGTTATACAGTGACAGACCCCTCCCCACCAGTACTGTACCCCAGTGTTATACAGTGACAGACCCGTCCCCACCAGTACTGTGCCCCAGTGTTATACAGTGACAGACCCGTCCCCACCAGTACTGTACCGCATTGTTATACAGTGACAGACCCATCCCCACCAGTACTGTACCCCAGTGTTATACAGTGACAGACCCCTCCCCACCAGTACTGTACCCCAGTGTTATACAGTGACAGACCCGTCCCCACCAGTACTGTATCCCAGTGTTATACAGTGACAGACCCGTCCCCACCAGTACTGTACCCCAGTGTTATACAGTGACAGACCCGTCCCCACCAGTACTGTACCCCAGTGTTATACAGTGACACACCCGTCCCCACCAGTACTGTACCCCAGTGTTATACAGCGACAGACCCATCCCCACCAGTACTGTACCCCAGTGTTATACAGTGACAGACCCGTCCCCACCAGTACTGTACCCCAGTGTTATACAGTGATAGGCCCGTCCCCACCAGTACTGTACCCCAGTGTTATACAGTGACAGGCCCGTCCCCACCAGTACTGTACCACAGTGTTATACAGTGACAGACCCGTCCCCACCAGTACTGTACCCCAGTGTTATACAGTGACAGACCCATCTCCACCAGTACTGTACCCCAGTGTTATACAGTGACAGACCCGTCCCCACCAGTACTGTACCCCAGTGTTATACAGTGACAGACCCATCCCCACCAGTACTGTACCCCAGTGTTATACAGTGACAGACCCGTCCCCACCAGTACTGTAACCCAGTGTTATACAGTGACAGACCCATCCCCACCAGTACTGTACCCCAGTGTTATACAGTGACAGACCCATCCCCACCAGTACTGTACCCCAGTGTTATACAGTGACAGACCCATCCCCACCAGTACTGTACCCCAGTGTTATACAGTGACAGACCCATCCCCACCAGTACTGTACCCCAGTGTTATACAGCGACAGACCCGTCCCCACCAGGACTGTACCCCAGTGTTATACAGTGACACATCCGTCCCCACCAGTACTGTACTCCAGTGTTATACAGCGACAGACCCGTCCCCACCAGGACTGTACCCCAGTGTTATACAGTGACACATGCGTCCCCACCAGTACTGTACCCCAGTGTTATACAGCGACAGACCCGTCCCCACCAGGACTGTACCCCAGTGTTATACAGTGACACATCCGTCCCCACCAGTGCTGTACCCAGTGTTATACAGTGACACATCCGTCCCCACCAGTACTGTACCCCAGTGTTATACAGTGACAGACCCATCCCCACCAGCACTGTACCCCAGTGTTATACAGTGACAGACCCGTCCCCACCAGTACTATACCCCAGTGTTATACAGTGACAGACCCGTCCCCACCAGTACTGTACCCCAGTGTAATACAGTGACAGACCCGCCCCCACCAGTACTGTACCCCAGTGTTATACAGTGACAGACCTGTCCCCACCAGTACTGGACCCCAGTGTTATACAGTGACAGACCCACCCCCATCAGTACTGTGTCCCAGTGTTATACAGTGACAGACCCATCCCCACCAGTACTGTACCCCAGTGTTATACAGTGACACACCCGTCCCCACCAGTACTGTACCCCAGTGTTATACAGTGACAGACCCGTCCCCACCAGTACTGTACCCCAGTGTTATACAGTGACAGACCCGCCCCCACCAGTACTGTACCCCAGTGTTATACAGTGACAGACCCGTCCCCACCAGTACTGTACCCCAGTGCTATACAGTGACAGACCCGTCCCCACCAGTACTGTACCCCAGTGTTATACAGTGACAGACCCGTCCCCACCAGTACTGTACCCCAGTGTTATAGAGTGACAGACCCGTCCCCACCAGTACTGTACCCCAGTGTTATACAGTGACAGACCCGTCCCCACCAGTACTGTATCCCAGTGTTATACAGTGACAGACCCGTCCCCACCAGTACTGTACCCCAGTGTTATACAGTGACAGACCTGTCCCCACCAGTACTGTACCCCAGTGCTATACAGTGACAGACCCGTCCTCACCAGTACTGTACCCCAGTGTTATACAGTGACAGACCCGTCCCCACCAGTACTGTACCCCAGTGTTATACAGAGACAGACCCGTACCCAGCAGTACTGTATCCCAGTGTTATACAGTGACAGACCCGTCCCCACCAGTACTGTACCCCAGTGTTATACAGTGACAGACCCATCCCCACCAGTACTGTACCCCAGTGTTATACAGTGACAGACCCATCCCCATCAGTACTGTACCCCAGTGTTATACAGTGACAGACCCGTCCCCACCAGTACTGTACCCCAGTGTTATACAGTGACAGACCCGTCCCCACCAGTACTGTACCCCAGTGTTATACAGTGACAGACCCGTCCCCACCAGTACTGTACCCCAGTGTTATACAGTGACAGACCCGTCCCAACCAGTACTGTACCCCAGTGTTATACAGTGACAGACCCGTCCCCACCAGTACTGTACCCCAGTGTTATACAGTGACAGACCCGTCCCCACCAGTACTGTACCCCAGTGTTATACAGTGACTGACCCGTCCCCACCAGTACTGTACCCCAGTGTTATACAGTGACAGACCCGTCCCCACCAGTACTGTACCCCAGTGTTATACAGTGACAGACCCGTCCCCACCAGTACTGTACGCCAGTGTTATACAGCGACAGACCCGTCCCCACCAGTACTGTACCCCAGTGTTATACAGTAACATCCCGTCCCCACCAGTACTGTACCCCAGTGTTATACAGTGACAGACCCGTCCCCACCAGTACTGTACCCCAGTGTTATACAGTGACTGACCCGTCCCCACCAGTACTGTACCCCAGTGTTATACAGTGACAGACCCGTCCCCACCATTACTGTACCCCAGTGTTATACAGTGACAGACCCGTCCCCACCAGTACTGTACCCCAGTGTTATACAGTGACCGACCCGTCCCCACCAGTACTGTACCCCAGTGTTACACAGTGACAGACCCGTCCCCACCAGTACTGTACCCCAGTGTTATACAGCGACAGACCCGTCCCCACCAGTACTGTACACCCGTGTTATACAGTGACAGACCCATCCCCACCAGTACTGAACCCCAGTGTTATACAGTGACAGACCCGTCCCCACCAGTACTGTACCCCAGTGCTATACAGTGACAGACCCGTCCCCACCAGTACTGTACCCCAGTGTTATACAGTGACAGACCCGTCCCCACCAGTACTGTACCCCAGTGTTATACAGAGACAGACCCGTACCCAGCAGTACTGTATCCCAGTGTTATACAGTGACAGACCCGTCCCCACCAGTACTGTACCCCAGTGTTATACAGTGACAGACCCATCCCCACCAGTACTGTACCCCAGTGTTATACAGTGAGAGACCCATCCCCACCAGTACTGCACCCCAGTGTTATACAGTGACAGACCCGTCCCCACCAGTACTGTACCCCAGTGTTATACAGTGACAGACCCATCCCCACCAGTACTGTACCCCAGTGTTATACAGTGACAGACCCGTCCCCACCAGTACTGTACCCCAGTGTTATACAGTGACAGACCCGTATCAACCACTACTGTACCCCAGTATTATACAGTGACAGACCCGTCCCCACCAGTACTGTACCCCAGTGTTATACAGTGAAAGACCCGTCCCCACCAGTACTGTACCCCAATATTATACAGTAACAGCCCCGTCCCCACCAGTACTGTACCCCAGTGTTTTACAGTGACAGACCCGTCCCCACCAGTACTGTACCCCAGTGTTATACAGTGACAGACCCGTCCCCACCAGTACTGTACCCAGTGTTATACAGTGACAGACCCGTCCCCACCAGTACTGCACCCCAGTGTTGTACAGTAACAGCCCCGTCCCCACCAGTACTGTAACCCAGTGTTATACAGTAACAGCCCCGTCCCCACCAGTACTGTACCCCAGTGTTTTACAGTGACAGACCCGTCCCCACCAGTACTGTACCCCAGTGTTATACAGTGACAGACCCGTCCCCACCAATACTGTACCCAGTGTTATACAGTGACAGACCCGTCCCCACCAGTACTGCACCCCAGTGTTGTACAGTAACAGCCCCGTCCCCACCAGTACTGTACCCCAGTGTTATACAGTAACAGCCCCGTCCCCACCAGTACTGTACCCCAGTGTTATACAGTAACAGACCCGTCCCCACCAGTACTGTACCCCAGTGTTTTACAGTGACAGACCCGTCCCCACCAGTACTGTATCCCAGTGTTATACAGTGACAGACCCGTCCCCACCAGTACTGTACCCCAGTGTTATACAGTGACAGACCCGTCCCCACCAGTACTGTACCCCAGTGTTATACAGTGACAGACCCGTCCCCACCAGTACTGTACCCCAGTGTTATACAGTGACAGACCCGTCCCCACCAGTACTGTACCCCAGTGTTTTACAGTGACAGACCAGTCCCCACCAGTACTGTATCCCAGTGTTATACAGTGACAGACCCATCCGCACCAGTACTGTACCCCAGTGTGATACAGTGACACACCTATCCCCACCAGTACTGTACCCCAGTGTTATACAGTGACAGACCTGTCCCCACCAGTCCTGTACCCCAGTGTTATACAGTGACAGACCCGTCCCCACCAGTACTGTACCCCAGTGTTATACAGTGACAGACCCGTCCCCACCAGTACTGTACCCCAGTGTTATACAGTGACAGACCCGTCCCCACCAGGACTGTACCCCAGTGTTATACAGAGACAGACCCGTCCCCACCAGTACTGTACCCCAGTGTTATACAGTGACAGACCCGTCCCCACCAGTACTGTACCCCAGTGTTATACAGTGACAGACCAGTCCCCACCAGTACTGTACCCCAGTGTTACACAGTGACAGACCCATCCCCACCAGTACTGTACCCCAGTGTTATACAGTGACAGACCCGTCCCCACCAGTACTGTACCCCAGTGTTACACAGTGACAGACCCATCCTCACCAGTACTGTACCCATCCCCACCAGTCCTGTACCCCAGTGTTATACAGTGACAGACCCGTCCACACCAGTACTGTACCCATCCCCACCAGTCCTGTACCCCAGTGTTATACAGTGACAGACCCATCCCCACCAGTACTGTACCCCAGTGTTATACAGAGACAGACCCGTCCCCACCACTAATGTACCCCAGTGTTATACAGTGACAGACCCGTCCCCACCAGTACTGTACCCCAGTGTTACAGAGACAGACTGTCCCCACCAGTCCTGTACCCGTGTTATACAGTGACAGACCCGTCCCCACCAGTACTGTATCCCAGTGTTATACAGTGACAGACCCGTCCCCACCAGTACTGTACCCCAGTGTTATACAGTAACAGACCCGCCCCCACCAGTACTGTACCCCAGTGTTATACAGTGACAGACCCGTCCCCACCAGTACTGTATCCCAGTGTTATACAGTGACAGACCCGTCCCCACCAGTATTGTATTCCAGTGTTATACAGTAACAGACCCGCCCCCACCAGTACTGTACCCCAGTGTTATACAGTGACAGAACCGTCCCCACCAGTACTGTGCCCCAGTGTTATAGAGTGACAGAACCGTCCCCACCAGTACTGTGCCCCAGTGTTATACAGCGACAGACCCGTCCCCACCAGTACTGTGCCCCAGTGTTATACAGTGACAGACCCGTCCCCACCAGTACTGTACCCCAGTGTTACACAGTGACAGACCCGTCCCCACCAGTTCTGTACCCCAGTGTTATACAGTGACAGAACCGTCCCCACCAGTACTGTGCCCCAGTGTTATACAGCGACAGACCATTCCCCACCAGTACTGTGCCCCAGTGTTATACAGTGACAGACCCGTCCCCACCAGTACTGTACCCCAGTGTTACACAGTGACAGACCCGTCCCCACCAGTTCTGTACCCCAGTGTTATACAGTGTCAGATCCGTCCCCACCAGTTCTGTACCCCAGTGTTATACAGTGTCAGACCCGTCCCCACCCGTACTGTACCCCAGTGTTACACAGCGACACACCTGTCCCCACCAGTACTGTACCCCGTGTTGTACAGTGACAGACCCGTCCCCACCAGTACTGTACCCGAGAGTTTTCAGTGACAGACCAGTCCTCACCAGGACTGTACACCAGTGTTATACAGTGACAGACCCGTCCCCACCATTACTGTACCCCAGTGTTATACAGTGACAGACCCGTCCCCACCAGTACTGTACCCCAGTGTTATACAGTGACAGACCCGTCCCCACCAGGACTGTACCCCAGTGTTATACAGAGACAGACCCGTCCCCACCAGGACTGTACCCCAGTGTTATACAGAGACAGACCCGTCCCCACCACTAATGTACCCCAGTGTAATACAGTGACAGACCCGTCCCCACCAGTACTGTACCCCAGTGTTACAGAGACAGACGGTCCCCACCAGTCCTGTACCCCTGTGTTATAGTGACAGACCCGTCCCCACCAGTACTGTATCCCAGTGTTATACAGTGACAGACCCGTCCCCACCAGTACTGTGCTCCAGTGTTATACAGTGACAGACCCGTCCCCACCAGTACTGTACCCCAGTGTTATACAGTAACAGACCCGCCCCCACCAGTACTGTACCCCAGTGTTATACAGTGACAGACCCGTCCCCACCAGTACTGTATCCCAGTGTTATACAGTGACAAACCCGTCACCACCAGTACTGTACTCCAGTGTTATACAGTGACAGACCCGTCCCCACCAGTACTGTACCCCAGTGTTATACAGTGACAGACCCATCCCCACCAGTACTGTACCCCAGTGTTATACAGAGACAGACCCGTCCCCACCACTAATGTACCCCAGTGTTATACAGTGACAGACCCGTCCCCACCAGTACTGTACCCCAGTGTTACAGAGACAGACTGTCCCCACCAGTCCTGTACCCGTGTTATACAGTGACAGACCCGTCCCCACCAGTACTGTATCCCAGTGTTATACAGTGACAGACCCGTCCCCACCAGTACTGTACCCCAGTGTTATACAGTAACAGACCCGCCCCCACCAGTACTGTACCCCAGTGTTATACAGTGACAGACCCGTCCCCACCAGTACTGTATCCCAGTGTTATACAGTGACAGACCCGTCCCCACCAGTATTGTATTCCAGTGTTATACAGTAACAGACCCGCCCCCACAAGTACTGTACCCCAGTGTTATACAGTGACAGAACCGTCCCCACCAGTACTGTGCCCCAGTGTTATAGAGTGACAGAACCGTCCCCACCAGTACTGTGCCCCAGTGTTATACAGCGACAGACCCGTCCCCACCAGTACTGTGCCCCAGTGTTATACAGTGACAGACCCGTCCCCACCAGTACTGTACCCCAGTGTTACACAGTGACAGACCCGTCCCCACCAGTTCTGTACCCCAGTGTTATACAGTGACAGAACCGTCCCCACCAGTACTGTGCCCCAGTGTTATACAGCGACAGACCATTCCCCACCAGTATTGTGCCCCAGTGTTATACAGTGACAGACCCGTCCCCACCAGTACTGTACCCCAGTGTTACACAGTGACAGACCCGTCCCCACCAGTTCTGTACCCCAGTGTTATACAGTGTCAGATCCGTCCCCACCAGTTCTGTACCCCAGTGTTATACAGTGTCAGACCCGTCCCCACCCGTACTGTACCCCAGTGTTACACAGCGACACACCTGTCCCCACCAGTACTGTACCCCGTGTTGCACAGTGACAGACCCGTCCCCACCAGTACTGTACCCGAGAGTTTTCAGTGACAGACCAGTCCTCACCAGGACTGTACACCAGTGTTATACAGTGACAGACCCGTCCCCACCATTACTGTACCCCAGTGTTATACAGTGACAGACCCGTCCCCACCAGTACTGTACCCCAGTGTTATACAGTGACAGACCCGTCCCCACCAGGACTGTACCCCAGTGTTATACAGAGACAGACCCGTCCCCACCAGGACTGTACCCCAGTGTTATACAGAGACAGACCCGTCCCCACCACTAATGTACCCCAGTGTAATACAGTGACAGACCCGTCCCCACCAGTACTGTACCCCAGTGTTACAGAGACAGACGGTCCCCACCAGTCCTGTACCCCTGTGTTATAGTGACAGACCCGTCCTCACCAGTACTGTATCCCAGTGTTATACAGTGACAGACCCGTCCCGACCAGTACTGTGCTCCAGTGTTATACAGTGACAGACCCGTCCCCACCAGTACTGTACCCCAGTGTTATACAGTAACAGACCCGCCCCCACCAGTACTGTACCCCAGTGTTATACAGTGACAGACCCGTCCCCACCAGTACTGTATCCCAGTGTTATACAGTGACAGACCCGTCCCCACCAGTACTGTACCCCAGTGTTATACAGTGACAGACCCGTCCCCACCAGTATTGTATCCCAGTGTTATACAGTAACAGACCTGCCCCCACCAGTACTGTACCCCAGTGTTATACAGTGACAGAACCGTCCCCACCAGTACTGTACCCCAGTGTTATACAGTGACAGAACCGTCCCCACCAGAACTGTGCCCCAGTGTTATACAGTAACAGACCCGCCCCCACCAGTACTGTACCCCAGTGTTATACAGTGACAGAACCGTCCCCACCAGTACTGTGCCCCAGTGTTATACAGTGACAGACCCGTCCCCACCAGTTCTGTACCCCAGTGTTATACAGTGTCAGACCCGTCCCCACCAGTTCTGTACCCCAGTGTTATACAGTGTCAGACACGTCCCCACCCGTACTGTACCCCAGTGTTATACAGCGACACACCCGTCCCCACCAGTACTGTACCCCGTGTTGTACAGTGACAGACCCGTCCCCACCAGTACTGTACCCGAGAGTTTTCAGTGACAGACCAGTCCCCACCAGGACTGTACCCCAGTGTTATACAGTGACAGACCCGTCCCCACCATTACTGTACCCCAGTGTTATACAGTGACAGACCCGTCCCCACCAGTACTGTACCCCAGTGTTATACAGTGACAGACCCGTCCCCACCAGTACTGTACCCCAGTGTTATACAGTGACAGACCCGTCCCCACCAGGACTGTACCCCAGTGTTATACAGAGACAGACCCGTCCCCACCAGTACTGTACCCCAGTGTTATACAGTGACAGACCCGTCCCCACTAGTACTGTACCCCAGTGTTATACAGTGACATACACATCCCCACCAGTACTGTACCCATCCCCACCAGTCCTGTACCCCAGTGTTATACAGTGACAGACGCATCCCCACCAGTACTGTACCCCAGTGTTATACAGTGACAGACCCGTCCCCACCAGTACTGTACCCCAGTGTTATACAGAGACAGAACCGTCCCCACCACTAATGTACCCCAGTGTTATACAGTGACAGACCCGTCCCCACCAGTACTGTACCCCAGTGTTACAGAGACAGACGGTCCCCACCAGTCCTGTACCCCTGTGTTATACAGTGACAGACCCGTCCCCACCAGTACTGTATCCCAGTGTTACAGAGACAGACGGTCCCCACCAGTCCTGTACCCCTGTGTTATACAGTGACAGACCCGTCCCAACCAGTACTGAACCCCAGTGTTATACAGAGACAGAACCGTCCCCACCACTAATGTACCCCAGTGTTATACAGTGACAGACCCGTCCCCACCAGTACTGTACCCCAGTGTTACAGAGACAGACGGTCCCCACCAGTCCTGTACCCCTGTGTTATACAGTGACAGACCCGTCCCCACCAGTACTGTACCCCAGTGTTACAGAGACAGACGGTCCCCACCAGTCCTGTACCCCTGTGTTATACAGTGACAGACCCGTCCCCACCAGTACTGTACCCAGTGTTATACAGTGACAGACCCGTCCCCACCAGTACTGTACCCCAGTGTTATACAGTAACAGACCCGCCCCCACCAGTACTGTACCCCAGTGTTATACAGTGACAGACCCGTCCCCACCAGTACTGTATCCCAGTGTTATACAGTGACAGACCCGTCCCCACCAGTACTGTACCCCAGTGTTATACAGTGACAGACCCGTCCCCACCAGTATTGTATCCCAGTGTTATACAGTAACAGACCCGCCCCCACCAGTACTGTACCCCAGTGTTATACAGTGACAGACCCGTCCCCACCAGTACTGTACCCCAGTGTTACACAGCGACACACCCGTCCCCACCAGTACTGTACCCCGTGTTGTACAGTGGCAGACCCGTCCCCACCAGTACTGTACCCGAGAGTTTTCAGTGACAGACCAGTCCCCACCAGGACTGTACACCAGTGTTATACAGTGACAGACCCGTCCCCACCATTACTGTACCCCAGTGTTATACAGTGACAGACCCGTCCTCACCAGTACTGTACCCCAGTGTTATACAGTGACAGACCCGTCCCCACCAGTACTGTACCCCAGTGTTATACAGGGACAGACCCGTCCCCACCAGGACTGTACCCCAGTGTTATACAGTGACAGACCCGTCCCCACCAGTACTGTACCCCAGTGTTATACAGTGACAGACCCGTACCCAACAGTACTGTACCCCAGTGTTATACAGTGACAGACCCGTCCCCACCAGTACCGTACCCCAGTGTTATACAGTGACAGACCCGTCCCCACCAGTACTGTACCCCAGTGTTATACAGAGACAGACCCGTCCCCACCAGGACTGTACCCCAGTGTTATACAGAGACAGACCCGTCCCCACCACTAATGTACCCCAGTGTAATACAGTGACAGACCCGTCCCCACCAGTACTGTACCCCAGTGTTACAGAGACAGACGGTCCCCACCAGTCCTGTACCCCTGTGTTATAGTGACAGACCCGTCCCCACCAGTACTGTATCCCAGTGTTATACAGTGACAGACCCGTCCCCACCAGTACTGTGCTCCAGTGTTATACAGTGACAGACCCGTCCCCACCAGTACTGTACCCCAGTGTTATACAGTAACAGACCCGCCCCCACCAGTACTGTACCCCAGTGTTATACAGTGACAGACCCGTCCCCACCAGTACTGTATCCCAGTGTTATACAGTGACAGACCCGTCCCCACCAATACTGTACCCCAGTGTTATACAGTGACAGACCCGTCCCCACCAGTATTGTATCCCAGTGTTATACAGTAACAGACCCGCCCCCACCAGTACTGTACCCCAGTGTTATACAGTGACAGAACCGTCCCCACCAGTACTGTACCCCAGTGTTATACAGTGACAGAACCGTCCCCACCAGTACTGTACCCCCGTGTTATACAGTAACAGACCCGCCCCCACCAGTACTGTACCCCAGTGTTATACAGTGACAGAACCGTCCCCACCAGTACTGTGCCCCAGTGTTATACAGTGACAGACCCGTCCCCACCAGTTCTGTACCCCAGTGTTATACAGTGTCAGACCCGTCCCCACCAGTTCTGTACCCCAGTGTTATACAGTGTCAGACCCGTCCCCACCCGTACTGTACCCCAGTGTTATACAGCGACACACCCGTCCCCACCAGTACTGTACCCCGTGTTGTACAGTGACAGACCCGTCCCCACCAGTACTGTACCCGAGAGTTTTCAGTGACAGACCAGTCCCCACCAGTACTGTACCCCAGTGTTATACAGTGACAGACCCGTCCCCACCAGTACTGTACCCCAGTGTTATACAGTGACAGACCCGTCCCCACCAGTACTGTACCCCAGTGTTATACAGTGACAGACCCGTCCCCACCAGGACTGTACCCCAGTGTTATACAGAGACAGACCCGTCCCCACCAGTACTGTACCCCAGTGTTATACAGTGACAGACCCGTCCCCACTAGTACTGTACCCCAGTGTTATACAGTGACATACACATCCCCACCAGTACTGTACCCATCCCCACCAGTCCTGTACCCCAGTGTTATACAGTGACAGACCCATCCCCACCAGTACTGTACCCCAGTGTTATACAGTGACAGACCCGTCCCCACCAGTACTGTATCCCAGTGTTACAGAGACAGACGGTCCCCACCAGTCCTGTACCCCTGTGTTATACAGTGACAGACCCGTCCCCACCAGTACTGTACCCCAGTGTTATACAGAGACAGAACCGTCCCCACCACTAATGTACCCCAGTGTTATACAGTGACAGACCCGTCCCCACCAGTACTGTACCCCAGTGTTACAGAGACACACCCGTCCCCACCAGGACTGTACACCAGTGTTATACAGTGACAGACCCGTCCCCACCATTACTGTACCCCAGTGTTATACAGTGACAGACCCGTCCTCACCAGTACTGTACCCCAGTGTTATACAGTGACAGACCCGTCCCCACCAGTACTGTACCCCAGTGTTATACAGGGACAGACCCGTCCCCACCAGGACTGTACCCCATTGTCATACAGCGACAGACCCGTCCTCACCAGTACTGTACCCCAGTGTTATACAGTGACAGACCCGTACCCAACAGTACTGTACCCCAGTGTTATACAGTGACAGACCCGTCCCCACCAGTACTGTACCCCAGTGTTATACAGTGACAGACCCGTACCCAACAGTACTGTACCCCAGTGTTATACAGTGACAGACCCGTCCCCACCAGTACTGTTCCCCAGTGTTATACAGTGACTGACCCGTCCCTACCAGTACTGTACCCCAGTGTTATACAGTGACAGACCCATCCCCACCAGTACTGTACCCAGTGTTATACAGTGACAGACCCGTCCCCACCATTACTGTACCCCAGTGTTATACAGTGACAGACCCGTCCTCACCAGTACTGTACCCCAGTGTTACAGAGACAGACGGTCCCCACCAGTCCTGTACCCCTGTGTTATAGTGACAGACCCGTCCCCACCAGTACTGTATCCCAGTGTTATACAGTGACAGACCCGTCCCCACCAGTACTGTGCTCCAGTGTTATACAGTGACAGACCCGTCCCCACCAGTACTGTACCCCAGTGTTATACAGTAACAGACCCGCCCCCACCAGTACTGTACCCCAGTGTTATACAGTGACAGACCCGTCCCCACCAGTACTGTATCCCAGTGTTATACAGTGACAGACCCGTCCCCACCAATACTGTACCCCAGTGTTATACAGTGACAGACCCGTCCCCACCAGTATTGTATCCCAGTGTTATACAGTAACAGACCCGCCCCCACCAGTACTGTACCCCAGTGTTATACAGTGACAGAACCGTCCCCACCAGTACTGTACCCCAGTGTTATACAGTGACAGAACCGTCCCCACCAGTACTGTACCCCCGTGTTATACAGTAACAGACCCGCCCCCACCAGTACTGTACCCCAGTGTTATACAGTGACAGAACCGTCCCCACCAGTACTGTGCCCCAGTGTTATACAGTGACAGACCCGTCCCCACCAGTTCTGTACCCCAGTGTTATACAGTGTCAGACCCGTCCCCACCAGTTCTGTACCCCAGTGTTATACAGTGTCAGACCCGTCCCCACCCGTACTGTACCCCAGTGTTATACAGCGACACACCCGTCCCCACCAGTACTGTACCCCGTGTTGTACAGTGACAGACCCGTCCCCACCAGTACTGTACCCGAGAGTTTTCAGTGACAGACCAGTCCCCACCAGTACTGTACCCCAGTGTTATACAGTGACAGACCCGTCCCCACCAGTACTGTACCCCAGTGTTATACAGTGACAGACCCGTCCCCACCAGTACTGTACCCCAGTGTTATACAGTGACAGACCCGTCCCCACCAGGACTGTACCCCAGTGTTATACAGAGACAGACCCGTCCCCACCAGTACTGTACCCCAGTGTTATACAGTGACAGACCCGTCCCCACTAGTACTGTACCCCAGTGTTATACAGTGACATACACATCCCCACCAGTACTGTACCCATCCCCACCAGTCCTGTACCCCAGTGTTATACAGTGACAGACCCATCCCCACCAGTACTGTACCCCAGTGTTATACAGTGACAGACCCGTCCCCACCAGTACTGTATCCCAGTGTTACAGAGACAGACGGTCCCCACCAGTCCTGTACCCCTGTGTTATACAGTGACAGACCCGTCCCCACCAGTACTGTACCCCAGTGTTATACAGAGACAGAACCGTCCCCACCACTAATGTACCCCAGTGTTATACAGTGACAGACCCGTCCCCACCAGTACTGTACCCCAGTGTTACAGAGACACACCCGTCCCCACCAGGACTGTACACCAGTGTTATACAGTGACAGACCCGTCCCCACCATTACTGTACCCCAGTGTTATACAGTGACAGACCCGTCCTCACCAGTACTGTACCCCAGTGTTATACAGTGACAGACCCGTCCCCACCAGTACTGTACCCCAGTGTTATACAGGGACAGACCCGTCCCCACCAGGACTGTACCCCATTGTCATACAGCGACAGACCCGTCCTCACCAGTACTGTACCCCAGTGTTATACAGTGACAGACCCGTACCCAACAGTACTGTACCCCAGTGTTATACAGTGACAGACCCGTCCCCACCAGTACTGTACCCCAGTGTTATACAGTGACAGACCCGTACCCAACAGTACTGTACCCCAGTGTTATACAGTGACAGACCCGTCCCCACCAGTACTGTTCCCCAGTGTTATACAGTGACTGACCCGTCCCTACCAGTACTGTACCCCAGTGTTATACAGTGACAGACCCATCCCCACCAGTACTGTACCCAGTGTTATACAGTGACAGACCCGTCCCCACCATTACTGTACCCCAGTGTTATACAGTGACAGACCCGTCCTCACCAGTACTGTACCCCAGTGTTATACAGTGACAGACCCGTCCCCACCAGTACTGTACCCCAGTGTTATACAGGGACAGACCCGTCCCCACCAGGACTGTACCCCATTGTCATACAGCGACAGACCCGTCCTCACCAGTACTGTACCCCAGTGTTATACAGTGACAGACCCGTACCCAACAGTACTGTACCCCAGTGTTATACAGTGACAGACCCGTCCCCACCAGTACTGTACCCCAGTGTTATACAGTGACAGACCCGTACCCAACAGTACTGTACCCCAGTGTTATACAGTGACAGACCCGTCCCCACCAGTACTGTTCCCCAGTGTTATACAGTGACTGACCCGTCCCTACCAGTACTGTACCCCAGTGTTATACAGTGACAGACCCATCCCCACCAGTACTGTACCCAGTCTTATACAGTGACAGACCCATCCCCACCAGTACTGTTCCCCAGTGTTATACAGTGACTGACCCGTCCCCACCAGTACTGTACCCCAGTGTGAAACAGTGACAGACCCGTCCCCACCAGTACTGTACCCCAGTGTTATAGTGACAGACACGTACCCTGCAGTACTGTACCCCAGTGTTACACAGTGACAGACCCATCCCCACCAGTACTGTACCCCAGTGTTACACAGTGACAGACCCGTCCCCACCAGTACTGTACCCCAGTGTTATGCAGTGACAGACCCGTCCCCACCAGTACTGTACTTCAGTGTTATACAGTGACAGACCCATCCCCACCAGTACTGTATCCCAGTGTTATACAGTGATAGACGCGTCCCCACCAGTACTGCACCCCAGTGTTACACAGAGACAGACCGGTCCCCACCAGTCCTGTACCCCAGTGTTATACAGTGACAGACCCGTCCCCACCAGTACTGTACCCCAGTGTTATAGTGACAGACCCGTCCCCACCACTAATGTACCCCAGTGTTTTCAGTGACTGACCCGTCCCCACCAGTACTGTACCCCAGTGTTATACAGTGACAGACCCGTCCCCACCAGTACTGTATCCCAGTGTTCTACAGTGACAGACCCGTCCCCACCAGTACTGTATACCAGCGTTACACAGTGACAGACCCGTCCCCACCAGTACTGTACCCCAGTGTTTTCATTGACAGACACGTCCCCACCAGTACTGTACTCCAGTGTTATACAGTGACAGACCCGTCCCCACCAGTACTGTGCTCCAGTGTTATACAGTGACAGACCCGTCCCCACCAGTACTGTACCCCAGTGTTACAGAGACAGACGGTCCCCACCAGTCCTGTACCCCTGTGTTATACAGTGACAGACCCGTCCCCACCAGTACTGTATCCCAGTGTTATACAGTGACAGACCCGTCCCCGCCAGTACTGTGCCCCAGTGTTATACAGTGACAGACTCGTCCCCACCAGTACTGTACCCCAGTGTTATACAGTGACAGACCCGTCCCCACCAGTACTGTACCCCAGTGTTATACAGTGACAGACCCGTCCCCACCAGTACTGTGCTCCAGTGTTATACAGTGACAGACCCGTCCCCACCAGTACTGTACCCCAGTGTTATACAGTAACAGATCCGCCCCCACCAGTACTGTACCCCAGTGTTATACAGTGACAGACCCGTCCCCACCAGTACTGTACCCCAGTGTTATACAGTGACAGACCCGTCCCCACCAGTACTGTACCCAGTGTTATACAGTGACAGGCCCGTCCCCACCAGTACTGTACCCCAGTGTTATACAGTGACAGACCCTTCCCCACCAGTACTGTATCCCAGTGTTATACAGTGACAGACCCGTCCCCACCAGTACTGTACCCCAGTGTTATACAGTGACAGACCCGTCCCCACCAGTACTGTACCCCAGTGTTATACAGTGACAGACCCGTCCCCACCAGTACTGTACCGCAGTGTTATACAGTGACAGACCCGTCCCCAACAGTACTGTGCCCCAGTGTTATACAGTGACAGACCCGTCCCCGCCAGTACTGTACCCCAGTGTTATACAGTGACAGACCCGTCCCCACCAGCTCTGTACCCCAGTGTTACACAGTGACAGACCCATCCCCACCAGTACTGTACCCCAGTGTTATACAGTGACAGACCCGTCCCCACCAGTACTGTACTCCAGTGTTATACAGTGACAGACCCATCCCCACCAGTACTGTATCCCAGTGTTATACAGTGATAGACGCGTCCCCACCAGTACTGCGCCCCAGTGTTACACAGAGACAGACCGGTCCCCACCAGTCCTGTACCCCAGTGTTATACAGTGACAGACCCATCCCCACCAGTACTGTACCCCAGTGTTATACAGTGACAGACCCGTCCCCACCAGTACTGTACCCCAGTGTTATACAGTGACAGACCCGTCCCCACCAGTACTGTACCCCAGTGTTATACAGTGACAGACCCGTCCCCACCAGTACTGCGCCCCAGTGTTACACAGAGACAGACCGGTCCCCACCAGTCCTGTACCCCAGTGTTATACAGTGACAGACCCGTCCCCACCAGTACTGTACCCCAGTGTTATACAGTGACAGACCCGTCCCCACCAGTACTGTACCCCAGTGTCATACAGTGACAGACCCGTCCCCACCAGTACTGTGCCCCAGTGTTATACAGTGACAGACCCGTCCCCACCAGTACTGTACCCCAGTGTTATACAGTGACAGACCCGTCCCCACCAGTACTGTACCCCAGTGTTATACAGTGACAGACACATCCCCACCAGTACTGTACCCCAGTGTTATACAGTGACAGACCCATCCCCACCAGTACTGTACCCCAGTGTTATACAGTGACAGACCCATCCCCACCAGTACTGTACCCCAGTGTTATACAGTGACAGACCCGTCCCCACCAGTACTGTACCCCAGTGTTATACAGTGACAGACCCGTCCCCACCAGTACTGTAACACAGAGTTATACAGTGACAGACCCATCCCCACCAGTACTGTACCCCAGTGTTATACAGTGACAGACCCATCCCCACCAGTACTGTACCCCAGTGTTATACAGTGACAGACCCGTCCCCACCAGTACTGTACCCCAGTGTTTTTAGTGACAGACCCAACCCCACCAGTACTGTACCCCAGTGTTTTACAGTGACAGACCCATCCCCACCAGTACTGTATCCCAGTGTTAGACAGTGACAGACCCGTCCCCACCAGTACTGCACCCCAGTGTTATACAGTGACAGACCCGTCCCCACCAGTACTGTACTCCAGTGTTATACAGTGACAGACCCGTCCCCACCAGTACTGTACCCCAGTGTTATACAGTGACAAACCCGTCCCCACCAGTACTGTACCCCAGTGTTATACAGTGACAGACCCGTCCCCACCAGTACTGTACCCCAGTGTTATACAGTGACAGACCCGTCCCCACCAGTACTGTACCCCAGTGTTATACAGTGACAGACCCGTCCCCACCAGTACTGTACCCCAGTGTTATACAGTGACAAACCCGTCCCCACCAGTACTGTACCCCAGTGTTATACAGTGACAAACCCGTCCCCACCAGTACTGTACCCCAGTGTTATACAGTGACAGACCCGTCCCCACCAGTACTGTACCCCAGTGTTATACAGTGACAGACCCGTACCCACCAGTACTGTACCCCAGTGTTATACAGTGACAAACCCGTCCCCACCAGTACTGTACCCCAGTGTTATACAGAGACAGACCCGTCCCCAGCAGTACTGCACCCCAGTGTTATACAGTGACAAACCCGTCCCCACCAGTACTGTACCCCAGTGTTATACAGTGACAGACCCGTCCCCACCAGTACTGTACCCCAGTGTTATACAGTGACAGACCCGTCCCCACCAGTACTGTACCCCAGTGTTATACAGTGACAGACCCGTCCCCACCAGTACTGTACCCCAGTGTTATACAGTGACAGACCCGTCCTCACCAGTACTGTACCCCAGTGTTATACAGTGACAGACCTGTCCCCACCAGTACTGTACCCCAGTGTTATACAGTGACAAACCCGTCCCCACCAGTACTATACTCCAGTGTTATACAGTGACAGACCCGTCCCCACCAGTACTGTACCCCAGTGTTATACAGTGACAGACCCGTCCCCACCAGTACTGTACCCCAGTGTTATACAGTGACAGACCCGTCCTCACCAGTACTGTACTCCAGTGTTATACAGTGACAGACCCGTCCCCACCAGTACTGTACCCCAGTGTTATACAGTGACAAACCCGTCCCCACCAGTACTGTACCCCAGTGTTATACAGTGACAGACCTGTCCCCACCAGTACTGTACCCCAGTGTTATACAGTGACAGACCCGTCCCCACCAGTACTGTACCCCAGTGTTATACAGTGACAGACCTGTCCCCACCAGTACTGTACCCCAGTGTTATACAGTGACAGACCCGTCCCCAGCAGTACTGCACCCCAGTGTTATACAGTGACAAACCCGTCCCCACCAGTACTGTACCCCAGTGTTATACAGTGACAGACCCGTCCCCACCAGTACTGTACCCCAGTGTTATACAGTGACAGACCTGTCCCCACCAGTACTGTACCCCAGTGTTATACAGTGACAGACCCGTCCCCACCAGTACTGTACCCCAGTGTTATACAGTGACAAACCCGTCCCCACCAGTACTGTACCCCAGTGTTATACAGTGACAGACCCGTCCCCAGCAGTACTGTACCCCAGTGTTATACAGTGACAGACCCGTCCCCACCAGTACTGTACCCCAGTGTTATACAGTGACAGACCCGTCCCCACCAGTACTGTACCCCAGTGTTATACAGTGACAAACCCGTCCCCACCAGTACTGTACCCCAGTGTTATACAGTGACAGACCCGTCCCCACCAGTACTGTACCCCAGTGTTATACAGGGACAGACCCGTCCACACCAGTACTGTACCCAGTGTTATACAGAGACAGACCCGTCCCCGTCAGTACTATACCCCAGTGTTATACAGTGACAGACCCGTCCCCACCAGTACTGTACCCCAGTGTTATACAGTGACAGACCCGTCCCCGTCAGTACTATACCCCAGTGTTATACAGTGACAGACCCGTCCCCACCAGTACTGTACCCCAGTGTTATACAGTGGCAAACCCGTCCCCACCAGTACTGTACCCCAGTGTTATACAGTGACAGACCTGTCCCCACCAGTACTGTACCCCAGTGTTATACAGTGACAGACCCGTCCCCACCAGTACTGTACCCCAGTGTTATACAGTGACAGACCCGTCCCCACCAGTACTGTACCCCAGTGTTATACAGTGACAGACCCGTCCCCACCAGTACTGTACCCAGTGTTATACAGTGACAGACCCGTCCCCACCAGTACTGTACCCCAGTGTTATACAGAGACAGACCCGTCCCCATCAGTACTGTACCCCAGTGTTATACAGTGACAGACCCGTCCCCACCAGTACTGTACCCCAGTGTTATACAGTGACAGACCCGTCCCCACCAGTACTGTACCCCAGTGTTATACAGTGACAGACCCGTCCCCACCAGTACTGTACCCCAGTGTTATACAGTGACAGACCCGTCCCCACCAGTACTGTACCCCAGTGTTATACAGTGACAGACCCGTCCCCACCAGTACTGTACCCCAGTGTTATACAGTGACAGACCCGTCCCCACCAGTACTGTATCCGTGGTATACAGTGACAGACCCGTCCCCACCAGTACTGTACCCCAGTGTTATACAGTGACAGACCCGTCCCCACCAGTACTGTACCCCAGTGTTATACAGTGACAGACCCGTCCCCACCAGTACTGTACCCCAGTGTTATACAGTGACAGACCCGTCCCCACCAGTACTGTACCCCAGTGTTATACAGTGACAGACCCATCCCCACCAGTACTGTACCCCAGTGTTATACAGTGACAGACCCGTCCCCACCAGTACTGTACCCCAGTGTTATACAGTGACTGACCCGTCCCCACCAGTACTGTGCCCCAGTGTTATACAGAGACAGACCCGTCCCCACCAGTACTGTACCCCAGTGTTATACAGTGACAGACCCGTCCCCACCAGTACTGTGCCCCAGTGTTACACAGAGACAGACGGTCCCCACCAGTCCTGTACCCCAGTGTTAAACAAGTGACAGAGCCGTCCCCACCAGTACTGTACCCCAGTGTTATACAGTGACAGACCCGTCCCCACCAGTACTGTACCCCAGTGTTATACAGTGACAGACCCGTCCCCCACCAGTACTGTACCCAGTGTTATACAGTGACAGACTCGTCCCCACCTGTACTGTATCCCAGTGTTATACAGTGACAGACCCGCCCCCACCAGTACTGTACCCCAGTGTTATACAGTGACAGACCCGTCCCCACCAGTACTGTACCCAGTGTTATACAGTGACAGACCCCGTCCCCACCAGTACTGCATCCCAGTGTTATACAGTGACAGACCCGTACCCAGCAGTACTGTACCCCAGTGTTATACAGTGACAGACCCGTCCCCACGAGTACTGTACCCCAGTGTTATACAGTGACAGACCCGTCCCCACCAGTACTGTACCCCAGTGTTATACAGTGACAGACTCGTCCCCACCTGTACTGTATCCCAGTGTTATACAGTGACAGACCCGTCCCCACCAGTACTGTACCCCAGTGTTATACAGTGACAGACCCGTCCCCACCAGTACTGTACCCAGTGTTATACAGTGACAGACCCGTCCCCACCAGTACTGCATCCCAGTGTTATACAGTGACAGACCCGTACCCAGCAGTACTGTACCCCAGTGTTATACAGTGACAGACCCGTCTCCACCAGTACTGTACCCCAGTGTTATACAGAGACAGGCCCGTCCCCACCAGTACTGTACCCCAGTGTTATGCAGTAACAGACCCGTCCCCACCAGTACTGTACCCCAGTGTTATGCAGTAACAGACCCGTCCCCACCAGTACTGTACCCCAGTGTTATGCAGTAACAGACCCCGTCTCCACCAGTACTGTACCCCAGTGTTATACAGTGACAGACCCGTCTCCACCAGTACTGTACCCCAGTGTTATACAGTGACAGACCCGTCCCCACCAGTACTGTACCCCAGTGTTATACAGTGACAGACCCGTCCCCACCAGTACTGTATCCCAGTGTTAGACAGTGACAGACCCGTCCCCACCAGCACTGTACCCCAGTGTTATACAGTGACAAACCCGTCCTCACCAGTACTGTACCCCAGTGTTATACAGTGACAGACCCCGTCCCACCAGTACTGTACCCCAGTGTTATACAGAGACAGACCTGTCCCCACCAGTACTGTACCCCAGTGTTATACAGAGACAGACCCGTCCCCACCAGTACTGTACCCCAGTGTTATACAGTGACAGACCAGTCCCCACCAGTACTGTACCCCAGTGTTATACAGTGACAGTCCCATCCCCACCTGTACTGTACCCCAGTGTT